>NC_140274.1:22445201-22462006 GCF_964030765.1 Micromesistius poutassou
CTAAGTACATGGAAGTGAGAGCGTTTTGAAGCCCAGGCGTTGACCTCTGGTCTGGCCCTGCAGGACCTCCCCAAACCCGTCAGAGCCAACTTCATCCTCAACGTGGAGACGGACGAGCTCTCCATCACAGCCGGCCTCCAGGACCGAGTGGTGCAGGTCTGTACCACCGAGGACTGTCCTCATAGACCCAGTCTGAATCAGATTAATGTCTAAGGTCTGACCAATCAGACTTCAGATTAATATCTAAGGTCTGACCAATCAGACTTCAGATTAATATCTAAGGTCTGACCAATCAGACTTCAGATTAATATCTAAGGTCTGATTTGAGACGAGCTCAGATCTCGGTCCACTTTCTTTCGCTTCACAATTTTTTCGACCAATCATGGAACTGAAGATGGGATCTGTGAGTGCGTAATTAGCTATTAGCAAACACAAACACTTGGCCAGCACTAGTTGACCGCGAGAAAGGCTCTGTAAAAGTTAAAAATCAACACCTTTTTAGACTTTAGCTATTATAGAAAAACACAGTGCTGCATTAGAGCAAGAGCCACTGGGCAGGTGTAGCGCAGGGTAGCATAGGAGTCACAGCGCGCGTTGTCTGACCCGTCGGCCCGCGTCCTCCAGGTCTACGAAGGCCTGGTCTACATGGACTTCAGCAAGAAGCTCATGGAGGAACGCGGCTACGGTACGTATGGTGTCTGTCTGGCTTCATCCCCGCCTGAAACATCCTTCTCAAGTGCACAGGCCAACGCGCGTGTGTGTGCGTGTGCGTGTGCTTGTGCGTGTGTGTGCATGTGTGTGTGCACGCAGGAGATTACATCCCCATGGACATGAGCGATCTCCCCGTGTTCTGGCTGGCCTACCTGAGCGACCCCAGTGACTCCGGACGCATCCACAGCGATGTGAGGCAGCGCTGGCTGAGCGGTACGAAACCTCTCCCCTCCGTCGCCTGTCCCCCACTGGGACAGAAGGTCCTCGTCTACTGGGACGGCCTGTCCCCTACTGGGACAGAAGGTCCTCGTCTACTGGGACGGCCTGAACCCTACTGGGACAGCGAGTCTTTAAAGGTCCCATGACATTAGCCACCAGGTGGGAGTGTGATTGGCCGTTACGAGCCGTTTTGAAAATCTGCCTCTTCTGACATCACAGGTGGGCGTGTCCACCTAGATGTGTTGACGGATAAGATGAGCACCGTCTGCTACGGTCCACCGGGTGGGCAGCTGGTGGACTGATCTATCCCAGCACACGTCTAGGTGGACACGCCCACCTGTGATGTCAGAAGAGGCCGATTTTTAAAGCGGCTTGTAACGGCCAATCACACTCACACCTGGTGGCGTGTCATGGGAACCTCTAACTACTGGGACTGCTTGGGAACTGGGAAAGGGTTATATTTAGATTTCCCCGGACGATAATTGTGCCCTGAATGGACAGGATGTGGCCTGACCCGTAGTTTAAACAGCGTTTGTGCTTTGGGTGCAGGGGAGCCCCTGGTGGTGGAGGCCATGAAGTCTTTCGCTCAGCTCACCGATGAAGCCAGGTTCGTTCCCGAATCGGTTGTGGGGTTTCCCTCTGCACAGAGGGAGCCGTGATGGCTGCTCTTCGCCGTGGTGTCATCATCCCCTTGATGAAGCCCCCTCTCTCCCCCCTCCTCTCCCCCCTCGTCTCCCCCCTCGTCTCCCCCCTCGTTTCCCCCCTCCTCTCCCCCCTCCTCTCCCCCTCCTCCTCTCCCCCCTCGTCTCCCCCCTCCTCCCCCCCCCCTCCTCTCCCCCCTCGTCTCCCCCCTCCTCTCCCCCCCCCCCTCCCTCCCCCCTCCTCTCCCCTCCCTCCTCTCCACCCCCCCTCCTCTCCCCCCTCCTCCTCTCCCCCCTCTCTCCCCCCTCCTCTCCCCCCCCCCTCTCTCCCCCCTCGTCTCCCCCTCTCTCCCCCCTCCTCTCCCCCCTCCTCCTCTCCCCCCTCGTTTCCCCCCTCCTCTCCCCCCCTCCTCTCCCCCCTCCTCCTCTCCCCCCTCGTCTCCCCCCTCCTCCCCCCCCCCCTCCTCTCCCCCCTCGTCTCCCCCCTCCTCTCCCCCCCCCCCTCCTCTCCCCCTCCTCTCCCCTCCCTCCTCTCCACCCCCCCCTCCTCTCCCCCCTCCTCCTCTCCCCCCTCCTCTCCCCCCTCCTCTCCCCCCTCCTCTCCCCCCCCCTCCTCTCCCCCCTCGTCTCCCCCTCTCTCCCCCCTCTCCCCCCCTCCTCTCCCCCTCCTCCTCTCCCCCCTCGTTTCCCCCCTCCTCTCCCCCCTCCTCTCCCCCCTCCTCCTCTCCCCCTCGTTTCCCCCCTCCTCTCCCCCCCCCTCCTCTCCCCCTCCTCCTCTCCCCCCTCGTCTCCCCCTCCTCTCCCCCCTCGTCTCCCCCTCTCTCCCCCCTCCTCCTCTCCCCCTCGTCTCCCCTCTCCTCTCCCCCCTCCTCTCCCCCCTCCTCTCCCCCCTCGTCTCCCCCTCTCCTCTCCCCCCCTCCTCTCCTCCCTCCCCCCCCCCCCCCCCCCCTCCTCCCCCACAGGGCCGCTCTGGAGGGGAAGGACTGGGCCCTGCTGGCTCAGCTGATGGACCGCAACTTGGAGCTCCGCAGGTGAACTTCTCTTCCTCCCGTGAGCTACCGTGACCCTGTTCACACCAACGTGTCATCTGGATTCTACAACCGTTTTTAATTAAGATTGACTTCTGCCTTTGTCGTCGTGATGCCACGCGGCGCAGGCTTTATCATAAGTGGTCCAAGTTGGGCGCAAGCAGCGGCCAATTGGAGAGCATTCAGAGACGTGTGTGTGTGTGTGTGTGTGTGTGTGTGTGTGTGTGTGTGTGTGTGTGTGTGTGTGTGTGTGTGTGTGTGTGTGTGTGTGTGTGTGTGTGTGTGTGTGTGTGTGTGTGTGTGTGTGTGTGACAGCCCCCCTTGCATTATAGCGATCTGCGACCAGTAGCCGTAGTAGCTAGCTACGCACGTTTCTTGACCACTCGTCTACATTCAATTGAAGGTACATCACCACCGGAGTGGGACTGGACCACGGTCGTCTACATCTCTAGTCAACCTTTTCCCGCCCGGTTAGAAGGGGGGCTAAATCTCTTTTTTGCGATCTCACAACTGTTTTTTCCACATTGCGCTTTAAAGAGAGATTGAAAACATTAGTGTAAACAGGGCCTGAACTAGCCTAGTCCTAACTAGACCTTCGTACTTGTTTCATTCGTACCGATGGTCTAGAACTGCTATAGAGACAAATGATTTCTCACTTGAAGGCGGGTGCTGTTGAAGTTTAAAACCTATTGGCTCTGCCCAGTGCCACTCCGGATCTGCCTTAACCAATCGCTAAAGTTTGGTCGTGACGTATTTCATGCTTAGCAAACTCCTTCACCACTAACGGAGCCAGCTGGAAAATTCAACTTTTCCCGAATCCCGTGGGAAGAAGCGCCACAACATCTTGACCACCAACAAAAAAAAAAAAATCGGGCTTTAATTGATCTATATTCGGCAGAGTTTCCACAACAGACCGAATAGCTTTCTCCACGGTCTTCCTGCTGCTTCCTGGCATTCGTTTGACTACAACTGAAACTCGCGCACGACCTGTACGTCACTGTAAAAAGAAATCGTTCGAACATACAGCACTCCCAGACCGAAGTACTGAAGTGAAATGAAACTTGAGCGGAAGTACGGAGGCGGGCGGAACCAGGCTAGGCCTGAACGGGTTCTGCTGGTGGATCTCAAACCAATAGCACGGCCCGCTTCTCCCCGCAGGTCTGTCTACACCGACGAGTGTCTGGGTCCTGGAAACCTGCGGATGGTGCAGCTAGCCAAACAGGTAGAGCGTTCCCCTCGTCACACTCCTCGAGAAACGTGTCAATTAATTGACGGTTGAAGTGCAATCTGAAATAGTTACCGCCGATATTTGGCAACGGTGGCTCAAGTTGAACAATTTAATTGACCACCATTAGTTGGAGCACTATGTGTTTAGAAATAAAGTGCACCTATGAAACAACTTATACAAAGGCTAAGAAGCATCCAACCACAGTATCATGGGATAACACGTTTCTGCTCTGCATCTATCAGCTATGCCAGCCTAACCATCACAGTATACGACGTACGTTAGAATACAATACCAACCGTGATGCTGCTGAGGAGGATGTTATCAGGGTGCATTCCATACTAACGTTCTGCTATCAGGGTGCATTCCCATACTGACGTTGTTCTGCTATCGGGGGTGCATTCCCATACTGACGTTGTTCTGCTATCTGCTGACACCCCAGTTTGGCGCGGCGGCCAAGCTGCCAGGCAGCGGTGGAGCGGTGGTGGGCCTGAGTCTGGACCAGCAGAGAATGGTAGGACTCACTGAACCTCAACCAGCTCATCCTCTAGAGCAGAGAGCTCTAGACCGGGAGATTAGGATGTTATTGTTTATAGATTAGTACTTTAGAACCGGAATGACTCTCTTTCAATAAGCACTCTGGAACCAAAGAGTCACAGTTAAGAATATTTTTTTTGGTCTGCATTGCACATTGCACTTGACCAACTAGAGCCATATATGGTCTTCAAGTGACGCATAATTCAACAGTTCATGTCAGCTCTTCAGGACGTATCTAATCTAGTAGTACAAAGATGTGCTCTATTCGGGTGCAAACTCACCGAGGTGTATTTTTCTTCAAGTGTCATCACAGCCGTTCTTCAAGGTGTACATATTATACCACCAGGTGTGAGTGTGATTAGCGTTACAAGCCTTTTAAAAATCAGCCTCTTCAGAACTCACAGGTGGGCGTGTCCACCTAGACGTGTGCTGGGATAGATCAGTCCACCAGCTGCCTACCCAGTGGACCGTAGCAAACGTTGCTCATCTTATCCGTCACACATCTAGGTGGACGCGCCCACCTGTGATTACTCAGAAGAGGCCGATTTGTTTTCCAAAACTGGCTCGTAACAGCCAATCACACCACTCACACCTGGTGGTATAAAATGTCACCTTTTCAAATTGTACTCAGTCCGGTCATTGACGGCGTGTCGCTGTTCCGTCTTTTGTCCACCAGGTGGAGATGAGGCAAGCGTTCCAGGAGGCAGGCTTCGTGTTCTGTGTAATAGTGCCTCACAATCCACTCGACAGCCGCCCCGACCCTCCCCGTGTCCCGTGACAGGAACAGACTTCACAACACATAACTTATTCATTTTAATTGTTTGTTATCTTCATAAAGGTCTTATCATCGTAGCCTACAACGTTTGCATTTTAGCAAATGTTATTTGTAATTTCACCACGCAATTTGTATCCGATTTGTACAGAAATGAAAGGTACTTCTGACGAGTGTTGTGTTGTTTTTGGCTGATAATGAGTCATTACAACCATTTTTCGAAATATCATCAAATGTCTTATCTTATAGCAATTGAAGCAGTTGTAATTTGCAATTTTTGCACATCGCAGGCCTATATACTCCAAATAAAGAAAGTGATTTACGTAGTATGTGTTCCTTTGATTAACATATCAAATCGGTTAAACAGTTGAACGTTGATAATATGCGATTATAACTTTTTTTTTTTAAATATTGAAACCAAGTGTCGCCTGCGTTGCGTACGTTGTATACAACGCACGACGCATCTCTCCACCGCGTCCCGACCCTTGTGTGAAAGGGGGCGCGTCCAACCGAGCGGTGCCTCGGTCATTGGACGCTTCCCCACAAGGGGCGGATTCCGAGGCCCCACATTGGCTCGTCCGCCGCTGCCTCTGCCACCAGACAGTCCAGTCCAGCTCCGAGCAGCAGAGCAAGCCTCCGATGCGCGCGCCACAACAACCCCGTTATTATCTGACGCACACACAGCAGCGGACCGACTCCCGTGGAGCGGAGCATCATGGCCGCTCGAGAGGACCTGTACTCCAAGATCCTCCCGCGGAGGCTGCGGCAGACCCGGCCGGGCACCGTGAAGTGCGGCACCTCCAGCTGGACGTCCTGCTGTCCATGGGCTTCCCCCGGCCGAGGGCGTGAGTTGGCCTGGCTGGCGATGTGTTTTTAATATGTGGTTCTCATGTGGTCCGTTGAAGTCGTATTTAGTCAAGCGTTCAAACAGAACGCGGTGGTGGAACTACTGGGATGAGATGAGATGAATGAGATGAAGTCCAGGGGAGCGCTCCTTGCTGTCTCTCGCGTGCGCCGCTTGAACCTTCACGCGCCTCTGTCTGTCGCTCAACTCCACCGCTTCTGTCTGTCTGTCTGTCTGTCTGTCTGTCTGTCATCTCCACCGCTTCTGTCTGTCTGTCTGTCATCTCCACCGCTTCTGTCTGTCTGTCGTTCATCTCCATCGCTTCTGTCTGTCTGTCTGTCTGTCGTTCATCTCCATCGCTTCTGTCTGTCTGTCTGTCTGTCGTTCATCTCCACCGCTTCTGTCTGTCTGTCTGTCTGTCTGTCTGTCTGTCGTTCATCTTCAGCTTCATTTGATCTCGTAGACCAACGCAAAAGTTGTTATTTTTGCCCGAAGCAAAATGCTGTGGTGTGTTTCAGTAGGCTGCCGCCCGCCACTATAAGTAGCCCGTACCTTCTCATTTAAAGCACATCATGGCCAAGTCTGAGCCTGTGTGGAGATGTTCATCATGGGGGACATTACAGCATCCAGACTGAAGCTCTTCACACGTTGGAGTCACATGACTTCCCCATACTGTCCTACTTTATAGAGTGGCACGCTCTCACAACAGCATGCCTCATCTTATACAATGTAGTTACAATGTTAATCATTACCCTCTATCTCTCTATTTAAAATGTTAATAACCCTCTATATCTCTATTAATAATGTAACTATATCTCTATTCTAATGTTAGTGACCCTCTATCTCTATTCATAATGTTAGTGACCCTCTATCTCGGTTCATAATGTTAGTAACACTCTATCTCTATTCATAATGTTAGTGACCCTCTATCGCGGTTCATAATGTTAGTAACCCTCTATCTCTGTTCATAATGTTAGTGACCCTCTATCTCTATTCATAATGTTAGTGACCCCTCTATCTCGGTTCATAATGTTAGTAACTATATCTCTATTCATAATGTTAGTGACCCTCTATCTCTATTCATAATGTTAGTGACCCTCTATCTCGGTTCATAATGTTAGTAACTATATCTCTATTCATAATGTTAGTGACCCTCTATCTCTATTCATAATGTAGTAACCCTCTATCTCTGTTCATAATGTTAGTGACCCTCTATCTCGGTTCATAATGTTAGTAACCCTCTATCTCTATTCATAATGTAGTGACCCTCTATCTCGGTTCATAATGTTAGTAACCCTCTATCTCTATTCATAATGTTAGTGACCCTCTATCTCTATTCATAATGTTAGTAACCCTATATCTCTGTTCATAATGTTAGTAACCCCCTATATCTCTATTCATAATGTTAGTAACCCTCTATATCTTTATTCATAATGTTAGTAACCCTCTATCTCTATTCATAATGTTAGTAACCCTCTATCTCTATCATAATGTTAGTAACCCTATATCTCTGTTCATAATGTTAGTAACCCCCTCTATCTCTATTCATAATGTTAGTAACCCTCTATATCTCTATTCATAATGTTAGTAACCCTCTATATCTCTATTCATAATGTTAGTAACCCTCTATATCTCTATTCATAATGTTAGTAAGATTGTGTCGCTCTCTAGATGCATCCAGCGGTGGATCATGTTTATTGTGGGAGGCTGTAACTGGTGTGATGTTGTTGTCCTGGTGTTGTTGTCCTGGTGTTGTTGTCCTGTTGTTGTCCTGGTGTTGTTGTCCTGGTGTTGTTGTCCTGGTGTTGTTGTCCTGGTGTTGTTGTCCTGTTGTTGTCCTGGTGTTGTTGTCCTGGTGTTGTTGTCCTGTTGTTGTCCCGGTGTTGTTGTCCTGTTGTTGTCCCGGTGTTGTTGTCCTGATGTTGTTGTTGTCCTGTTGTTGTTGTCCTGTTGTTGTCCTGGTGTTGTTGTCCTGGTGTTGTTGTCCTGGTGGTGTTGTCCTGTTGTTGTCCGTTGTTGCCCTGGTGTTGTTGTCCTGTTGTTGCCCTGGTGTTGTTGTGTCCTAGTGTTGTAAGCGTCGTGTGTTGAGGAGTCAGACAGCCTGACCTCCTGACCTCCTGACCTCCTCCTCCCGTCTACTGCTCCTCTTGTTGTGGGAGAATAGCGACTCGTTGAGAGAGAGAGAGAGAGAGAGAGAGAGACTAAGAGAGAGAGAGACAGAGACAGAGAGAGAGAGAGAGAGAGAGAGAGAGAGAGAGAGAGAGAGAGAGAGAGAGAGAGAGAGAGAGAGAGAGAGAGAGAGAGAGAGAGAGAGAGAGAGAGAGAGAGAGAGAGAGAGAGAGAGAGAGAGAGAGAGAGAGAAACAGAGCCACGCTGCCCCAGCTCCCCATTCTCCTCGTTGTGAGGCTGATTGTCTCGTCTGTTGACTCTCTGCTCCGTCCCGGCGGTGGACTCAGACTGTTGAAGGGCAGGGCCGGAAAAATAAAAAGGGCACATCTCTGACAACACGGGAGGCCCCCCCACCAGCGCGCAGAACGCTATGATGCATCATCACGTATGATGAGATAGTCCTCATCCTCTTTGAGATTACACGGAGGAGACTAGGGACACACACACAGGAAAAAAAATTGAGTTCTGACTCTGACTATTATCAGAATTCTGAGAAAAAAGTCAAAATTCTGAGATTAAAGTCAGAATTGTAGCGTTTCTCAATTCGCGTTCTAGTGTGTTCTCGTGTACTTGCGTTCTCGATAAACGTCATCAGTGGTAGCCCAAGCACTGTTCCAATTCCAAGTACGCGAGTACTCGTCATAAAACCCGTGTGTGTTCTCGATGCGTTCTCGATGAGGCCGTTCTACCGAGGACGCATCGGAGGTGACTCGTGTGGACTTGGGACCGTTAAATATCCCAGGATGCATCATCGAGTCCGCTGCTGTTCCAATTGCAGAGTGCGTACTCGCGTTCTCGGAAGTCTGTACTTGAAAGTACGTACTTCCAAGTCCGCGAGTACGTAGTCTGCGTACTTGGTATTGAGAAACGGCTTGTGTCTTGTGGCAACCTGGCCCGTGACAATCAACGCGATGCAGAGCACCTGAGGCCCAGAGCAGAGCAGACCTTAAAGCCTGCTGCTCCAAGGTGCACTCAGGGCTCTCTCTCTCTTGGCCGGGGTGTGAGGAGAGGAGAGTCAGCCGTCGTGGCTGTTGCCACCCGATTATCTTTTAGTTCTTTAAGAAAGATCCTTAATGTTTGATTAAAAGTGCCTTTGTGGCTCAACAACCCCAGAGAATCGCGTGCTGTTTGAAGGACGGCGGGTTCACTCCCTGAGCCGTGTTGCCACGGTCTTTAAGCTCTTGCTCTGGAGGGCACGTCATCATGACTGATTGTATGAGGGGGAAACCTTCAGAGGGTACCCGATCATTTTGTTCACGTGTAAAGGGCAGCCAGTAAGGCCCTTCCTCTCGGTTGTCGCCGCCCTTGAGGGCACTTCAGCACTTCTCACCACGGAGGGGCGAGGGGGGGTTGGGGGGGGGGGGTTAGGGTTAGGGTTAGAGGACGACCCAAAACGGGTGAGATTCAAACATCTCGGACGCTCAGGGGGACTTTGGTTCGATGGTTGGGGAGGAAAGGCCTTATCTAAGAGATGGAGACGGACGTGTTCCACGTAGTGAGACCAAAGAGAGGCTTCTAGAAGCTCTTCTGCTTTAATGGAGACACACACACACACCTACACTTACACACACACACACACACACACACACACCACACACACACACACACACACACACACACACACACACACACACCTACACAGTACACACACACACACACACATACCTACACACACCTACACACACACCTACACACACACACACACACACACACACACACACACACACACACACACAGACCTACACAGTACACACACACACACACACACAGACCTACACACACCTACACACACACAACTACACACACCTACACACACCTACACACACACACACCTACACACACACACACACAACCAGGCTGGGGGCGGCATTAGCTCAGGAGGTGCAGCGGGCTGGCTGTCGCCCTGCGTGGTTCGACTCCGCCGTCGGTGTGTGAACGTGTGCATGAATGAATGAATTGGGTGAATGTGAGTCAACGCTGTAAAGCGCTCTGGAGAAGCGTTACATAAACGAGGACCAGTCACCGTTTACACACACACACACACGTGTGTGTGGGGGGGGGGGGGGGTCGTGTCCTCGCCCCGGAGCGTGTTTGGAACGTGATCTGGGGTCCCTTCACAACCCAGAGCCCCTCCCCCTTCAACACCCACAGCCCCTCCCCCTTCAACACCCACAGCCCTCCCCCTTCAACCCACAGCCCCTCCCCCTTCAACACCCAGAGCCCCTCCCCCTTCAACACCCAGAGCCCCGCCCCCTTCAACACTCAGAGCCCCTCCCCCTTCAACACCCACAGCCCCGCCCCCTTCAACACCCACAGCCCCTCCCCCTTCAACACCCAGAGCCCCTCCCCTTCAACACCAGAGCCCCTCCCCCTTCAACACTCAGAGCCCCTCCCCCTTCAACACCCACAGCCCCTCCCCCTTCAACACCCACAGCCCCTCCCCCTTCATCCCCCAGAGCCCCTCCCCTTCAACACCCAGAGCCCCTCCCCCTTCAACGCCCAGAGCCCCGCCCCCTTCAACGCCCACAGCCCCGCCCCCTTCAACGCCCACAGCCCCTCCCCCTTCAACACCCAGAGCCCCTCCCCCTTCAACACTCAGAGCCCCTCCCCCTTCAACACCCACAGCCCCGCCCCCTTCAACACCCACAGGCCCCTCCCCCTTCAACACCCAGAGCCCCTCCCCCTTCAACACCCAGAGCCCCTCCCCCTTCAACACTCAGAGCCCCTCCCCCTTCAACACCCACAGCCCCTCCCCCTTCAACACCCACAGCCCCTCCCCCTTCAAACCCCCAGAGCCCTCCCCCTTCAACACCCAGAGCCCCTCCCCCTTCAACGCCCAGAGCCCCGCCCCCTTCAACGCCCACAGCCCCGCCCCCTTCAACGCCCACAGCCCCGCCCCCTTCAACACCCACAGCCCCTCCCCCTTCAACACCACAGCCCTCCCCCTTCAACGCCCACAGCCACGCCCCCTCACCTCATGTGCATCGCGCTGCATTAGACTCTTCACTCTACACACAGGCTCACGTGCGCGCCCACACACAAATATGCAAGCGTGCACATACACACATACAAACACACATACATACACACATCCAAACACACATACAAACACAGATACACACATACAAACACACATACAAACACACATACATACACACATACACACATACATACACACATACAAACACACATATAAACACACATACACACATACACACATACAAACACACATACACACATACAAACACACAAACACACATACAAACACACATACACACATACAAACACACAAACACACATACAAACACACATACACACATACAAACACACATACAAACACACATACACACATACAAACACACACACAAACACACATACACACATACAAACACACATACACACATACAAACACACATACAAACACACATACACACATACACACATACACACTTACACACATACACACACACATACACACATACACACATACAAACACACATACACACATACACACATACAAACACACATACACACATACAAACACAGATACACACATACAAACACACATACAAACACACATACAAACACACATACACACATACAAACACACATACAAACACACACACAAACACACATACACACACACATACAAACACACATACACACACACATACAAACACACATACACACATACACACATACAAACACACATACACACATACAAACACAGATACACACATACAAACACACATACAAACACACATACAAACACACATACACACATACAAACACACATACAAACACACACACAAACACACATACACACACAGATACACACACACAAACAAACACACACACAAACACACATACAAACACACACACAAACACACATACAAACACACATATAAAAACACATACACACATACAAACACACATACAAACACACATACAAACACAGATACACACACACAAACAAACACACACACAAACACACATACAAACACACACACAAACACACATACACACACAAACACACACAAAAACACACACATACAAACACACACACATCCAAGGGCGCTAAAGGTTCCTAGTTTATGCTTCCTGAACAGAGAAGTGCATCCGGGCGGCCACCTTCACCGGGGGGGGGGCCCCTCTGTTGTCTGGATAGGGGGGCCCCTCCATCACCGTGGGTTTGAGTCTCCGTGTGTGTCTGTCAACCAGGGGCCTCATGTGAACGGAGGGGGCCCCCCTGTCGGCTCTGCGGGGCCCCCCCGGTCTGTACGGGCTGCTACAGATGTAGTCGGGGGGGGGGGGGGGGAGGGATCAATTATTCCGCGTACAGTTTATTCTGGTTCCTCGTTCATCGTTCACTTTCTGTCACAAGTGGCTCTTTGTTACGTTCATGATGGGCTTTCACAACATCGCTGTCAGTACAGGGTTTAGCTCTTCTGGGTTGTATACAATTACAACCCAGCAGGGGTTTGAAAGCCACAAATGCCTGCATCACATGTACAGTAGGACCCCCAGATCAGCGCCGTGTGGTGCACACTGCTTTGACGAGGTTTGTTTAGTGAGGATGGTATTGGATTGAAAGCATCAGGAAGCAAAGTGGATTATATCTGGGACTTAATCTCACGCCCAATTTAATGCTGTGCGCACGCGTGTGTTTGTGAGTGTGTGTGTGTGAGTGTGTGTGTGTGTGTGTGTGTGTGGGTGGGTGTGCGCGCGCGCCTGTGGCTGTGTTTGTCGTTGTGTGTGTGTAGGCGCCGTGTGTGTCTGGCAGAGCCTTGTTATAAGTGCGTGTTGTTTGCAGGTTGTTTTGTTGCATATGTACTTGAGGATCCTGTGTTTCTGTGCGTGTTGGTGATCATTGTTATTGAGTGCGTGCGTACGTGCATGCGTGTGTGTGTGTGTGTGTGTGTGTGCGAGCAGTGCATAAGCCATCTGGGCTTATAGTACGTTTGCCAGGACGGGAGACTGAACTGGATCCAAGAGCCAGTGTCCTTGTAGTCTTTGTCTCTCACACAGTCTGCTCTGGGACGCTGTCAGGGTCCACTCCGTCTGACCCATGGCCAACACGCATTACTGCCCTCGATGCAGAGACTTCTAGAGGACAGATGTGGGTGATTTCACCCCAGCCATAGAGACATATCAGCTGAACTACTTCTAAACTAATCACCAAAGCTGACCCATTTCTGTAGTTTCTTAATTATCTGCTCTGACATTGTACCATGGTACATGCTGAACACGCGTGAGGAATTCCTAATCCCAAGATCTGAAATATTCGTGTGGATGAGAGTTTAGAGTTATGTAACCCGTTGTGATGTTGAACTAAATATTCATGATTTATGTGCTATTCAGCAGACACACCACATCACTGCCTCTGTATATTTTATTGATGCAAGCCATAAACTAGTCAGATCATTCCTGCCTCCGCTCCTTTGGGAAATGAGAGCTAATCTGGACTTGGAGGTGAAGTGGAACATTTGTAATATCGTGGCCTAGAATTCAAGCAACCTACTAAATCTACAACTTCAGAAATGAGGATTCATTTAGAGAGGATCATTATCCATCTGACTCCGTAGTCTCCAGTATAGCAATTCCCATGTATATTAATTATTCTTGTGTGAAATATACTGTAGAATTAATACATCAATGTCCTTTAGCACACTGGACCTATTATTGCTGTTAATACAACTCGATGTTTTGAAGATTTTTACCAGACAACATGGAATACTAAACGAGGAAAGACTTTCCTCATCATAGTTATTTGTGTTGTATTTAAAATGTCTATCTGTATGTATACCTGTCTGTCTGTCTGTCTGTCTGTCTGTCTGTCTTCCTGTCTGTCTGTCTGTCTGTCTGTCTGTCTGTCTGTCTGTCTTCCTGTCTGGCTGTCTGTCTGGCTGTCTGGCTGTCTGTCTAGCTGTCTGTCTGGCTGTCTAGCTGTCTCGCTGTCTGGCTGTCTGGCTGTCTGGCTGTCTGTCTTCCTGTCTGGGTGTCTGGCTGTCTGTCTGTCTTCCTGTCTGTCTGGCTGTCTGGCTGTCTGTCTGTCTGGCTGGCTGTCTGTCTCTGTGTGTGCGCTGGTTTCTGCGTGGTTGGAGGGGATATCAGTGCTGTGAGGGAACACTGTACAGTCATCTGGTATCTGTTGCTTTTGTCTGCCGTCCATCAATTAGGGCTAACGAGGCAGCGAGAGGAGGGAGGAACACTGGGTTGTTTGTTGGGGATGAAGAGAGGTTTATGAAAGGCGACCGACACCAACGTCAACACAAACACCACAACAATCCACCGCCAGCTTTAGCTCGGCATTATTTTATTCAGCAGTCTCTTGTAAGTACATTGAGTAAGTGCATTAAATGATAAAGATACGCCCTGAAAGCTGCAAGAATAATTAAGGTACATACAGCCGGGCGGGACAATGGAGAGGCCGGGGCTGTGTGTCTGATAAAGACTGTCTGATGAAGGCTGTGATGAAGACTGTGATGAAGACTGTGATGAAGGCTGTGATGAAGGCTGTCTGATGAAGAAGACTGTGATGAAGACTGTGATGAAGGCTGTGATGAAGACTCTCTGATGAAGACTGTGATGAAGGCTGTGATGAAGACTGTGATGAAGACTGTGATGAAGACTGTGATGAAGGCTGTCTGATGAAGACTGTGATGAAGACTGTCTGATGAAGACTGTGATGAAGGCTGTGATGAAGACTGTGATGAAGGCTGTGATGAAGGCTGTGATGAGGGCTGTGATGAAGACTGTGATGAAGACTGTGATGAAGACTGTGATGAAGACTGTGATGAAGGCTGTGATGAGGGCTGTGATGAAGACTGTGATGAGGGCTGTGTCTGATGAAGACTGTGATGAAGGCTGTGATGAGGGCTGTGATGAGGGCTGTGATGAAGACTGTGATGAGGGCTGTGATGAAGACTGTGATGAAGACTGTGATGAGGGCTGTGTCTGATGAAGACTGTGATGAAGGCTGTGATGAAGACTGTGATGAAGACTCTCTGATGAAGACTGTGATGAAGACTGTTTATGAAGGCTCTCTGATGAAGACTGTGATGAAGGCTGTGATGAAGACTGTCTGATGAAGGCTGTGATGAAGACTGTGATGAAGACTGTGATGAAGGCTGTGATGAAGACTGTGATGAAGACTGTGATGAAGACTCTCGGATGAAGGCTGTGATGAAGACTGATGAAGGCTGTCTGATGAAGGCTGTGATGAAGGCTGTCTGATGAAGGCTGTGATGAAGGCTGTGATGAAGACTGTGATGAAGGCTGTGATGAAGACTGTCTGATGAAGGCTGTGATGAAGGCTGTGATGAAGGCTGTGATGAAGACTGTGATGAAGACTCTCTGATGAAGACTGTGATGAGGGCTGTGATGAAGACTGTGATGAAGACTGTGATGAAGGCTGTGATGAAGGCTGTGATGAAGACTGTCTGATGAAGACTGTGATGAAGGCTGTCTGATGAAGACTGTGATGAAGACTGTGATGAAGACTGTGATGAAGACTGTTTATGAAGGCTGTGATGAAGGCTGTGATGAAGACTGTGATGAAGACTGTGATGAAGGCTGTCTGATGAAGACTGTGATGAAGACTGTGATGAAGACTGTGATGAGGGCTGTGATGAAGACTGTGATGAAGACTGTTTATGAAGGCTCTCTGATGAAGACTGTGATGAAGGCTGTGATGAAGACTGTGGTGATGGACGAAGGGAAGGCCTGGTCCCTTTGAGCGGCCGATGGAGGCTGACTTCATTCGTCATTCCCGTCACTCTGCTGACCTTCCGACGGGTCTGACGCGTTCGGAACGTCACGCGGTGAAGTTGGAACGATCCCGTTTGGTCCTGCAGAGCGGTTTGTGCAACAGCTGATTCCCACATGATGGGATTCAGGAACGCTGAACCAGTTCATGTTCCGGTGAGACGGAGCGACAGACACCAGCGAGCCCGGTGCACTGGTACCAGTGAGCCCGGTGCACTGGTACCAGTGAGCCCGGTGCACTGGTACCAGTGAGCCCGGTGCACTGGTACCAGTGAGCCCGGTGCACTGGTACCAGTGAGCCCGGTGCACTGGTACCAGTGAGCCCGGTGCACTGGTACCAGTGAGCCCGGTGCACTGGTACCAGTGAGCCCGGTGCACTGGTACCAGTGAGCCCGGTGCACTGGTACCAGTGAGTGTGGAGTGTGTGTTGCAGCGCATCGCAATCCGTCGGCCAGCGAGCGTTGGTTGGATCTCCGTCTGTTTGGGACTTCCCTTGTGTGTGTGTGTGTGTGTGTGTGTGTGTGTGTGCGTGCACGGTGTGTGGTCAGGTTAGTAAACAGGATGTAGGAGGATGCGTCAGGCCTAGGGGCCCGTGGGGTGGGGGGTGGCCGTGGGGTGGGTTCCCACGGCAACCCCCCCCCCCCCCAGCTCAGCTCCTCCGGTCAGCTGATCCACTGCTGGAGTATCAGAGGACGTTTGCTGACGAGTTCTTCTGTTGGTGAAACAACACGTTTTTTTACGCGTGTTGCCTCAGTGGTGGTGGGTGGGGGGGGGGGTGGGGTGGTGGGTGGGGGGGGTACGGTACACCTGGGGTCCAGCAGGCAGCGGCTCAGAGCATCGTCACACATCGTCTGTCGTCCCACTTCACAGTGAGTCAGAGTACAGCAGGCTA
>NC_140274.1:22462206-22507206 GCF_964030765.1 Micromesistius poutassou
ACCCACGGCCCCAACCACAGCTTCGACTGGAGGGAGAGCCTTCTGCAGGACTGACCTCCGCCCGCTCCTCCTCCTCCTCCTCCACCCCCTCCTCCTCCCCCTCCTTCTCTTCCACCTCCTCCTCCTCCTCCTTCACCTCCTCCTCCTTCTCCTCCTCCTCCTCCACCTCCTCCTCCTCCTCCTCCTCCTGCTCCTCCACCTCCTCCTCCTCCTCCTCCTCCTCCTCCTCCTCCTCCTCCTTCACCTCCTCCTCCTCCACCTCCTCCACCTCCTCCTCCTCCTCCTTCACCTCCTCCTCCTCCACCTCCTCCACCTCCTCCTCCTCCTCCTCCTCCTCCTTCACCTCCTCCTCCTTCTCCTCCTCCTCCTCCTCCTCCTCCTCCTCCACCTGGGGACGGCGGTCTCTCTCTCTAGACCCTCTCTCAGGTTCCGTCCCTCCGGCCCCCCCACGCGGTATATTTACTGCTGATGCTTCAAAATGATTCCTTGTCAGATTTGTTGTTGTTGTTGTTGTTGTTGTTGTTGTTGTTGTTGCCGCGGTGAGCAACTGAGGGCTAGCCAATTACTCAGGGGTCCAATCGTAAGGTCCGATGTCGGGCGACGGCTGTAACTATGGAAACAGCTGTGCGTGGCCGCGGTGACACGATGCAGCCATATGGGCGGTAAACCCCCCCCCCCCCCCCCCCCAATACGTTTAGTGTTACTGCAGTAAGATCAGTTCCCCCCCCCCCCCCTCACACCAGCGAGCCACGGCAGCTCGTCCAATGACTGGAGAAGACGCCAACAGACCCCTTTTAGAAACTTGAATAAAAGCATCTCTGTGTCTCCTCCTGACTGGACGAACAGAGGCGTGGTGAGTGTCTCTGATGGGGGGGACCTGAGCCCAGACTACTGCTCTGTGTGTCACACCGCTGCACACTCTCTTGACGTTCCGTGCGTCCGTGAGTCCGTCTAGACATTGAACCGCGTCCAGAAACGGCACAGAAGTGCACAATGACAATCCTGCGGCGGTCTCTTTGTGTGTGGACCAAACCGAAGGCTTTTACCGCTGGGAGAACACTCCCGTTGGTTCCAGTCTTTATTTATTTGTAACTATCGCTTCCTTTTTGGTTATGAATATACATCAATAAAAAAAGACACGACGGGATGAGTCCTTCTCATAGCAGCATGCCATGAATTATGCACCATACCTCAGGTAGTATATGCATTATTAAGCACATATATGCAGAATTCATAAACGTATTGGTTGATCAGCAGTGTTATGAGTGCCTCTTCTTAACAAAAAATAACATAAAAATGAACGTCTTCTAATACACTGTCTGGCCGATAGTAAAGTATGATAAGATGCAAACTATATCATTCAATATGGGATACATTGTAAAATAAGTGATGGTTAACCGTAAATCTCCCATCAACACCTCAAACTAACTTGATCACCTTCATCAACGTATAAACAACGTGTTGTACTGTGAGTGACGGGCGCTTGGCTCAATGTGCGTCGTATGAAGACTCAAGAGAGACGCACCTTTTGGTTTGGGTCGCGGATTAAAGTCTATGAAGAACACAGAACAAAAATAGAGAAATATACATTGTATTGAACAATGTGGTTGTCACTAACGCTTTACTGACACGGATGCAAAAAGTGTGTGCGTGCATGTTTGTGTGTGTGTGTGGAAGTGGGTCCCACGTGGCCCTCGACGTGACGAGCATTGGACGCACAGGTCAAGTGTCAAGGTTATTTATATCTGAACAAAGGGTCCAGGAAGAAGCCATGCTCCAGTTACCGTGTTCTGTGGTGTATTTATTGTCACAATGTAGGCCTATCTCAGAGTGTGTACAGTGGTTAATTTATATAATGAGCTTATTTTTAATGAAGCACATACTGATTTATAATATATGAAGGGGCAGAGCTGTTTATGTGTAAGACTGTCCGGGAGACTTTTTGTGTGAATTGTAGCCACAGATCCTATATGTTATGTACGTTATTTACAGAACTGTAACCTATATTTTCATATGGTGGTTAGCATGAATTGAAATTTGATTAATGAGACAGCCAAATTGTATAGAATTTTCAATGGACAATAAAATAAATGCATAATTACAATGCAAAGCAATAAACACAAATGCAGAAAGAAAGAACTAAAGTGAGTGGTTTTATTTGATACAAATACTGCTGAATTATGTCAAATGAAAATGAAATGTTGAAACCAGCTGTGGGGTTATGTGCCGTTTCATATCTCAACGCACCCGACACATTTCGCCAACCAAGGGTGAGGCTTTATGGATTTAAACCTCCACACCCTACCGAACAATGCATTTGATCTTATCTTTCTGATTTAAACATCTACACCCTAGGATGAGCTGCAGCCGCTGCCTCTGGCTCCACCAGCACACAGTCAGGGACACACACTGACCAGCACACACTAACCAACCCACACTAACCAACCCACACTAACCAGCACACAGTCAGGGACAGCCCACACTGACCAGCACACACTAACCAACCCACACTAACCAGCACACACTAACCAACCCACACTAACCAGCCCACACTGACCAGCACACACTAACCAACCCACACTGACCAGCACACACTAACCAACCCACACTGACCAGCACACACTAACCAACCCACACTAACCAACCCACACTGACCAGCACACACTGACCAGCACACACTAACCAACCCACACTAACCAACCCACACTAACCAACCCACACTAACCAGCCCACACTAACCAACCCACACTGACCAGCCCACACTAACCAACCCACACTAACCAACCCACACTGTCAGGGACAGCCCACACTGACCAGCACACACTAACCAACCCACACTGACCAGCACACACTAACCAACCCACACTGACCAGCACACACTAACCAACCCACACTAACCAGCACACACTAACCAGCCCACAGTCAGGGACAGCCCACACTGACCAGCACACACTAACCAGCACACACTAACCAGCACACACTAACCAACCCACACTGACCAGCCCACACTAACCAGCACACACTAACCAGCACACACTAACCAACCCACACTGACCAGCCCACACTAACCAACCCACACTAACCAGCCCACACTGACCAGCCCACACTAACCAACCCACACTGACCAGCCCACACTAACCAACCCACACTAACCAGCCCACAGTCAGGGACAGCCCACACTAACCAGCCCACACTTTCATCATCATGTATCTAAATGTTCCATTATTCTTTATCCTGTATGTATGTTTAATTATTCTTCATCATGTATCTAAATGTTTAATTATTCTTCATCATGTATCTAAATGTTTAATTATTCTTCATCATGTATCTAAATGTTTAATTATTCTTCATCATGTATCTAAATGTTTAATTATTCTTCATCATCATGTATCTAAATGTTTAATTATTCTTCATCATGTATCTAAATGTTCCATTATTCTTCATCACGTCTTTACTGCGGAAACGGAAGTGACGCCGAGCCGGCTGATGACGTCAGGGGTCAACCTTCAGTCAATGGCAGAGTGTGCGGTGCGGACGTCGGGACCTTTACGGAACCACTAGCGGAGTGGTTTTAACGGGCTCTGTGTTCGAAGAGGAGCGGTTGGAGCGGTCGGTGGAGCTCCACTCAGCCGGGGACCAGGACGAGATGTCGGCTCCAGAGGTAGGAGGCCGTTACCGGAGGCGAGACCCGGCGGGTCTCTGCCATGCAGCCACCACCACCGCATTCCGCTCACGCTCCTTCGGCGTGTGTGGGTGGGTGGGTGCAGGGCCGTGATTGGCTGTTCGCCCTGTCCGTCTCTGCGTACTGCTCTGCCGTTGGCTAATGGGACTTACAGAGGGGGCGTCCTCCTCTCCCGTGTCTTGACAGAAGTACCACTGTGTATCTTCTACCTTCTCTTTCTTTTATTTGTCTTTTAATGAAACTGAGTCTGCTAAACCGAATTGCCCCTTGGGGATAAATAAAGTTGTCTGAATCTGAATCTGAATCTAGAACGTTTTAAATGTGCAGAATGAAATAAACAATGACTAGGCAATAAATACACCTTTCTGTAGACGACATAGAGACATCTGTGGACACTTCAACCATTGAACGTTAATGTTTTTAACATCCAATATTGTATACAAACGGAACCTACATTTCTTTAATAGTATCTAAAGTTACTCCCTTCATGTTCTCTCTGAAGGTCTCTGAAGACCAGCTTTACTTTAACACTCCCTTCATATTCTCTCTAATGGTCTCTGAAGACCAGCTTCACTTTAACACTCCCTTCATATTCTCTCTGAAGGTCTCTGAAGACCAGCTTTACTTTAACACTCCCTTCATGTTCTCTCTAAAGGTCTCTGAAGACCAGCTTTACTTTAACACTCCCTTCATATTCTCTCTAAAGGTCTCTGAAGACCAGCTTTTCTTTAACACTCCCTTCATATTCTCTCTAATGGTCTCTGAAGACCAGCTTTTCTTTGATAGAATATAACGTTACTTTACCGTCCGTTGAGTTAAAGAAGAGCTCAGTAACGCTCATGAGAGAGTTCAGCGATGATGGATTATGTCATTCTTTTTTATTAAAATACCTTTTAAACCTCAAAGACTGCTTCAGGAACAGTCGGTTGTAGTTGATCAATTCAAATGATGCTGTCAAGGACACATAGTTGTGATACCTGACCATATACCAGGGGTTGGGGTTGGGTGCAGATAGGTTTTGCACTAAATCCAGGATAGCTTGTTTTGGGCAATATTTACCTTCAACTAATTTAGTTAAAATATTCACTAAGTTAAAGAGTATTATGATAAAAAAAAAGTTCACTTTAGTACAACCACACTACCTATGAGTCTATCAATTAATACCTTAATCCTCACCAACGTGTGAGTCTTTGAATAATGGTTATCTGCATTTCTCCCTGTGTTGTTGGACTCAATACGTTCAATAAAGCTTCTTTTACCAAAGTAAAAACTGCCCAACCAGGCTCATTCAATCTGGCCCCCTAATCATCCCCCTGTATATAATTGGCTCATTCATTAATTCCCTCTCTCTCCACCTCAAGCTGGTGTGTGGTGAGCGTTCTGCCGCTGATTGGCTGCCGTGCATCACCCAAGTGGGTGCTACACATCGGTGGTGGTTAGTGAGGTCCCCCCCTTCACTGTAAAAGCGCTTTGGGTGTCTTGAGTGTCTAGAAAAGCGCTATATAAATTCAATGAATTATTAATTATTATTATTAAAGGAGGACGAGCGGGCGATGAGCAGCAGATAGAGACACCACACCTCGCAGGCCCCACCAACCGCCCTAGCGACCACTCCCTGCCTTTTTCCAACCGACTTTACTAATCCACACACTTATCTGTGGACACCAGAGATAAGTTGAAGAGGAGGTGCTGGAGGTGACTACCGTTTAACGGTCTGTGTGTGCTGTATAGAGCTCAGCGCTGTGCAGTGTGTAGCTAGCCGTCCCTCAGCGTAGACACAGTGCAGCCAGCGCTCACAGACCGGCCCTCATAAAGACCCGCTATGGACCCAGGACCGTACAAGACCGTCAGGGTGAGGGGAGCTAGTTACTTCGTCTTTCAAACGAGGGGGGATGAGAGACTAGAGGTTTGAGAATAAATGATGGTTTGGTTGCTCTCTGTAGTAACAAGACCGGAACCAGTGAGAGATTTCGTGCTGAATGATGAAAAGAAAGTTCTGAATGACTGACTGATTTGATCGCTTTTCCCTGCAGGATGCCAGCGGTAAAGTCAGCCGAGTCATTCGGATTGGAACCCGCAAAAGCCAGGTACAGTACATGAATGTTAATGTCTTCGTCTCCCACTTCTTTAACTTTGAATGAATTCACTGTTAAGTTCCCTCTATGTCAGTCAGACCCTGTTGGGTCTCTGATGGTTGAAGGGTCGCTCCGTTCTTTGATCCAATCTGTCCGTTGAAGTGACGTTTGTCTGCGGTGGTCGTCTATCGCTGGAGATGCAGCCGGCAGGCCCCACCATAGCACAGAGATAGCCCGGCTACGTTAACGACGACCTTCCCAGATAACCACCGTCTAACTGACTGCCCTGGTGGTTGTATGTCATTAGGGCTGAACGATTTGGGGAAATAATCTAATTGTGATTATTTCGACCAATATTGTGATTCAGAATGCGATTTTTATTTTTATTTCCTTATGTTCTGTATTATTCACTAGACAGGCAATGTAAATCATTCTTTAGTATGACCAACACAACATTGGAAGCAAGGCCAGGCCTATGCGTTGAGATTAATTTATGCATGAATTTATATTATAACATCTTTATTTAACTATTGAATTGTTGTTGTCTATTACATCGCGAAGTCGGTTTGAATTTGATTAATCCTAATGTCTACTGCTTTGCACTGACGGTGTGGTGTCTAGAAGTTCATATTTTTTAATAACACAGTTCACGGTTGTATTCTGTCTCACCAGCTGGCCCGTATCCAGACAGACAGCATTGCGGCAAAGTTGAAAGAGCTGTATCCCGACGTGACCTTAGAAATAAGTAAGGCTCATTTCTGTTTGCCCACTTCCTTGTCTAACCAGCTGTCGCCGCGTTGCGCCACTCGGGTCCCGTTCAAGGATACTAAACGTGCTTCCCTGTTCTTTCAGTTGGCATGACAACGACGGGAGACAAAATCCTTGACACCGCTCTATCTAAGGTGAGCACGCTGCCGACGTCATAATATGTCGATGTGTAACTGATAAAGGGCGGCTATTTCAGCAAAGATACACATGTGATGTGCGTCTATAATAATGACAACAGAGGCAATGTGAGTGTTTGCCATGCTTTACACCAGGGCTATTCAACCTCCTTAACAAGTGGGCCAAAAAGGAAAACCACGATGTCAATGAATCGCTACAAATAAACCTTACTTAAAGTAGTGTTAACGTAATAGATATAATACTACTACACGGAATAAACTTGGCGGACGCATTCCGTTCTTCTTCACTTTTAATCGTATCATTATAACAATTTTTGTTAATAAATATTTGGTTGGTCCATTTGCTTTTGAATTGGCGATTTCCACAATCAATCATACTTATTTTTTTTGCCATGGAGAGAGACATCTTGAAGCGTGTTGTTAGCCCTAGCTGAAGTGAGTTTCTCCGTGGCCCCGCCAGCATAAAGTGCAACGTGAGCTTGACTCAGCCAGGTGCAGACAGAGCCTTATAGGCATGTGTATGACAGATTTAATGCATGTGTTTTATTATTATCATATTACACTGTAATATGATAAATAAAATGAATGCAGGCAACCTCTTGCGGGCCAGAAAAAAAACAAGAAGGGCCGTATTCGGCCCGCGGGCCGCTAGTTGAATAGGCCTGCTTTACATGATTCTAAATGCCCATTTCTTCTTCTTTAAGATCGGGGAGAAGAGTTTGTTCACCAAAGAGTTGGAGACTGCCTTGGAGAAGAATGAGTAAGTGTGTGTGTGTGCGTGTGCGTGTGTGTGTGTCCGTGCGTATTTGAGGTTTAGAGGGCAAAGCTTTGATGTTCCCCAGAACATTGTAATGCAGTAGCCTGCTCGATCAAAGGACCCAGAGAAGGTGTCCGTTATGAGCCAGTGTGCTGAGTCTCCCCTGCTCTGCCCCCACAGAGTGGACCTGGTCGTCCACTCGCTGAAGGACCTCCCCACCACTCTGCCGCCAGGCTTCACCATCGGGGCTATCCTCAAGTAAGTCTGTCCCACACACACACCACAGGATACAGGTACAAATAACAAGTGTCTATAATACAAGAAAAGGAAGGATTTTTTCAACAATTAAAGAGGTGTCTGTGTGTTGTTCCATAGAACTGAGATGGTTACAATCCAAAGTGATTTCTAGTTTCACTTATTGCCGTATTTCCTGGCAGCTCTGGTTTGATTGTTGACCGTTTTATCGTCTCATTCCTCAGACGAGAGAGCCCCTACGACGCGGTGGTCCTCCACCCCCAGAAGGCTGGCCAGACCCTCGACACGCTGCCCAAAAACAGGTCAGCCTCACGGCCTCCCTTTTCTGGTGGCACTTTCTGCCGTGCCCAGTCCAACCACGGCGTGTAGATTTGCATTTTCCAGTACGAGTTAAAAGAGGACGGTGTGTTGTGTCAAGTCCCGCCAGAGATGGAGCATCTCCACGGTGGGGGGGCGGCGGCAGGGCCAGACCCCTAGGCGGGCTGGGGGGGGGCAGCCCTGGTGGCTGTTTGGAGCCGGAAGTTGTCTCTCCAACTGTAGGAAGAAATCCACAATAACTGAGCGTTGTTGTGTCTGAGGAGCACGGCCAGACAAACAGAATGTGGCTGCACTTCTTTATTCTCGGCCGGTGTCTTACACTTCACACGCCCCCTAATTGAACCGGGTTCAGGAAGGTTTAGACAGAAGTGCACCAAAGTGATTTTAGTCTGACAATTTGTGCTTGGAAAAACATATCGGCTCATTGAAAAAAGGACAAACTGAATTCATCTCTGAAGATGAGATTGTGAGTTTTCTGTGTGTCTGATACAAACCAAAAGTATAATTAGATTAGTCTCTTAAAACGAATCGATCACATTTTTACGACGGGTCAATGAGTGTGTCGTCGACTCATGAGCAGCGCCTCGTCGGTTAAAGACACGTCTTCTAGAGGGCAGCCCTGCCCGACGGAGACGCGTTCTCAGCGGCGCCGAGCCAGGACAACACGTGGAGTGGAGACGGTGTGTGTATGGACGGTGAACGTATGCCGAAAGGCGTCAGCAGTCTACCTGCGGGCAGCTGTGAGCAGGAGGCCTGCTGAGCCCCTCTGCTGCTCTCTGGGTTGTGACGTTGTGAACGTCCCTTTGGGTCAGGGGCGTCGGCCTAGGGCTGGGCCATTAATCGAATTTTGATCGCGATTTCGATTTCAGAGTGAAAGGATCACCAAACTTATATAATCGAGTTAAAATATATATATATATATACTACTACTACTTTATTTTCTATTTGACCATTTTGTGTATATTTTTAAGGGGAAATTTCAAAGTTCTCATTTACAAAGTGTTTTTTTTTTAGAGAGAAATTATGAATAAATGCGTCATGTTTTCAAACTCAAAAATAATCGTTAGAATAATCGAGATTTCAATATTGACCAAAATAATCGTGATTATGATTTTTTTTCCATAATCGAGCGGCCCTAGCCTCTGCTCTCTCACCAGTGAGATGGGTAGGAGGTAGGAGACGTTCACACCCCGGTTTGTTTCCTCAGCGTCATCGGGACCAGTTCTCTCCGGCGCGCCGCTCAGCTGAAGAAGAGGTTCCCTCACCTGAACTTCAAAGACATCGTATCCTCTCTGGCTCCAGGTCCTGAGCTCATGCACTGTTCCACACAGGGACGTGTACACTCCCATGAGGCCATCGGCTCCTTGTTATTTGTTATTTTGTCCCTGAACTTGCAGGGACGAGATAAAAACCAAAACATGCGTTGCATGTATTCTGATGTGCATGTATTACGATAAGATGGTGCTGCTCAGATGGGGAAAATAAGTTTAGTTTTGTTTTAAACCTGGTACTTTAATAGGGGTGTAACGATACACTAAAGTCACGCTTCGGTACATACCTCGGTTTTTAAGTCACAGTTCGGTATGTTTTTCAGTACAGCAGTTTTTCTTTTTTTCTTTTTTTTTTATTAAACAATTTGATTTTGATTTGATTTATTAAATTAGATCAAAACAAATGCCTTACACAAATGAAAAGACATCAAATACAATCGAGGATAAAAACACAATAAAGTCCAGGACTTATTTTCATTGTGGTCCTCAACACAAAACATCAGGACAAGACGAGACACTCTGAGAGTGTGTGATAATCAATAAAAACTTTATTTAAAAAAAAAAAGTATATATATATATATATAAGATGGGAAGCGAGGCATCAGAATCGGGCGGTCCCCGTGGACGTCGTGGTGGTGGTTCTCCAGGCCTTCCTCCCGGTGTTGGCGGTGTTAGTTTTTTCCTCAGCGTCCGTCTCTCCAGCGAGGGAACCTCAACACGCGGCTCAAGAAGCTGGACGACAAGGAGGACTACGCAGCCATCATCCTGGCCGCCGCCGGCCTGAAGAGGATGGGCTGGGACAGTCGCATCAGCCAGGTACTGGTACTGGCACTGTTCACGTGATCACGTTACCGTAGCAACGCTGAACACAAAGGGATGCTGAACCTCCTACGCGATCAATCGATCGATCGATCGATCGATTGATTGATTGACGTGTCCATTGATTTCTGGAACAATAGATACATTTTGACTGATATTGAATTTCCTTGAGGACACGCGTTAAGTGTACAAACAGCTGAACTCCACGTCGTCGTTTGTGATGCATAGACTCTGTCTCAGCTCCCTACAGCTGGTACCATGACCGGTGCTGTCGCTGGTTCCATGGGTTCTGTTTGATTCACTTCACTGACGTTCGTTTGTTCCTGTAGGTCCTGGAACCAGAGGACTGTATGTACGCTGTAGGACAGGTGTGTAGCTGTGTGTGTGTGTGTGTGTGTGTGTGTGTGTGTGTGGCTCAGTGTGTGTGTGTGTGTGTGTGTATAGACCAGGTGTGTAGCTCAGTGTATGTGTGTGTGTATAGACCAGGTGTGTGTGTAGCTGTGTGTGTGTGTAGACCAGGTGTGTAGCTGTGTGTGTGTGGATCAGGTGTGTGTGTGTAGACCAGGTGTGTGTAGACCAGGTGTGTGTGGATCAGGTGTGTGTGTGTGTGTGTGTGTAGACCCGGTGTGTAGCTGTGTGTGTGTAGACCAGGTGTGTGTAGACCAGGTGTGTAGCTGTGTGTGTGTGGATCAGGTGTGTGTGTGTGTAGACCAGGTGTGTAGCTCAGTGTGTGTGTGTGTGTGTAGACCAGGTGTGTAGCTCAGTGTGTGTGTGTGTGTGTAGACCAGGTGTGTAGCTCAGTGTGTGTGTGTGTGTGTGTAGACCAGGTGTGTAGCTCAGTGTGTGTGTGTGTGTGTAGACCAGGTGTGTAGCTCAGTGTGTGTGTGTGTGTGTGTAGACCAGGTGTGTAGCTCAGTGTGTGTGTGTGTGTGTAGACCAGGTGTGTAGCTCAGTGTGTGTGTGTGTGTGTAGACCAGGTGTGTAGCTCAGTGTGTGTGTGTGTGTGTAGACCAGGTGTGTAGCTCAGTGTGTGTGTGTGTGTGTAGACCAGGTGTGTAGCTCTGTGTGTGTGTAGACCAGGTGTTGTGTGTGTGTAGACCAGGTGTGTAGCTCTGTGTGTGTGTGTGTGTGTGTGTGGATCAGGTGTGTGTGTGTGTGTGTGTGTAGACCAGGTGTGTAGCTGTGTGTGTGTGGATCAGGTGTGTGTGTGTGTGTGTAGTCCCGGTGTGTAGCTGTGTGTGTGTGGATCAGGTGTGTGTGTGTGTAGTCCCGGTGTGTAGCTGTGTGTGTGTAGACCAGGTGTGTGTGTGTGTGTGTGTGTGTGTGGTCCCGGTGTGTAGCTGTGCCCTCTGGTCCTCAGGGCGCCCTGGCTGTGGAGGTCCGGGCGAGGGACACGGAGATCCTGGACATGGTGTCCGTCCTCCACCACACGGACACCGTGCTGCGCTGCATCGCCGAGAGGGCCTTCCTCAGGACGCTGGTGAGACACACACACACCATCACACACACTCAGCCACTATCACACACACACACACACACACCATCACACACACTCAGCCACTATCACACACACTCACACTATCACACACACACACACACACACTATCACACACACACACACACTCACACTATCACACACACTCAGTCACTATCACACACACACTCAGCCACTATCACACACACACACACTCACACTATCACACACACTCAGCCACTATCACACACACACTCAGCCACTATCACACACACACTCAGCCACTATCACACACACACTCAGTCACTATCACACACACACTCAGCCACTATCACACACACACTCAGTCACTATCACACACACACTCAGCCACTATCACACACACTCAGCCACTATCACACACACACTCAGTCACTATCACACACACACTCAGCCACTATCACACACACTCAGCCACTATCACACACACACTCAGTCACTATCACACACACACTCAGTCACTATCACACACACACGCTCTCACACTCGAGGCGCAGGCCCGTAGATCAGACCTCCCGTCCCCCCCGCTCCACCAGTCAGCTCAGCGTGTTGAAGGTGTGTCTGTCTCCCCAGGAGGGCGGCTGCAGCGTCCCGGTGGCCGTGCACTCTGAGCTGAAGGACTCCCAGGTAACGCACGCACGCACGCACGCACGCACGCACGCACGCACGCACGCACGCACGCACGCACGCACGCACGCACACACACACACTGACGCACACACACACACACACACACACACACACACACACACACACACACACACACACACACACACACACTGACGCACACACACACACACACACACACACACACACACACACCGACGCGCACACACACACAGACGCACACACACCGACACCGACGCACGCACACACACACACAGACACACGCACGCACACACACACACAGAGCCTTCTACCACACAGAGAGGCAGAGCGTGGAACTTGGAAAAAAAAAAAAAAAGCGTGGAAAAATGTGTAAATCTTTATATTGTTCTAAGTGTCTTTAAGAAGCTCTTTTCAAGGTTAACCCTAACCCAGTGTGTCTCTGGTTGGTCAGGGTTAACCCTAACCCAGTGTGTCTGTGGTTAACCCTAACCCAGTGTGTGTCTCTGGTTGGTCAGGGTTAACCCTAACCCAGTGTGTCTCTGGTTGGTCAGGGTTAACCCTAACCCAGTGTGTCTCTGGTTAACCCTAACCCAGTGTGTCTCTGGTTAACCCTAACCCAGTGTGTCTCTGGTTAACCCTAACCCAGTGTGTCTCTGGTTGGTCAGGGTTAACCCTAACCCAGTGTGTCTCTGGTTAACCCTAACCCAGTGTGTGTCTCTGGTTGTGTAGCTCTACCTGACCGGGGCGGTGTACAGCCTGGACGGCTCAGACAGTCTGAAGGAGACCATGCAGGCCGGCCTCTCTGCTGTGACCACGGTCAGTACCTCGTCCTCTACCTCCTCTCATTACATCTCATCTCTTGGTACCCTGGAGCCATGGAAGCCGTCCTTTGTATTTTACGAGCCTTCACACATGAGGTCCACTTCCCCCAACACCTTTGATCTGCCAACATGAGGGCACCAACGTACCAGACGGTGTTTTTGAACGCTTCTATATAATCCATAAGAAACACCGGCAGAATAATATCAGGTCACAGCGTTCATCACACGACTCTGGATAACGTTAGTACATCGGGTAGTTTAGATCCTCAGACAGACAGTTGTTTGTTCGAGATGAGATCATTCCAGTCATCGGTACCGTTGTCCAAAGCGACGTCCACGGCCGCCCCCCCTGGTGCTTCCTCTGACCACACGAGGCAGCAGAGAGCTCCGGAGAGACACTAGCTGTTTCTCAATTCGCGTTCTCGTGTGTACTCGTGTACTTGCGTTCTCGATAAACGTCATCAGTGGTGGCCCAAGCACTGTTCCAATTCCAAGTACGCGAGAACACGAGTACTGTCGTAAAACCCGTGTGTGTTCTCGATGCGTTCTCGATGAGGCCGTTCTACCGAGGATGCATCGGAGGTGACCCGTGTGGACTTGGGACCGTTAAATATCCCAGAATGCATCATCGAGTCCGCTGCTGTTCCAATTGCAGGTGCGTACTCGCGTTCTCAGAAGTCTGTACTTGAAAGTCCGGACTTGCCAAGTACGTACTTCCAAGTCCGCGAGTACGTAGTCAAGTCCGCGTACTTGGTATTGAGAAACGGCTGCTGCGGTGTGAACCTGACCAGACGGACCTCGTTCTCGTTCTCGTTCCGCAGGGCGCGGCGCGGGCGGAGGAGCGGGTGGACGAGCAGGTGCAGCGCGTGGGCGTCACGGCGGCCAAGATCTGGGGCCCGGACCAGGACGGCGCCGAGCGGCTGGGCAGCGGGCTGGCCGAGCTGCTGATCAGCAGGGGGGCCCGGGAGATCCTGGCCGTGGCCCGGCAGCTCAACGACGCCCGGTAGACCCCCGCCGCGGACCTCCAGCGCCCAACGGCTCCTTCCCCCCCCCCCCCCCCCCCCCCCCACCCCCCCACCGGGCCTTCAGGGCCAGTTAGACGTGGTCTTTGTAAAATGTAGAGGCCAGATGTGGCCGTCCAGTAGTACTATAACTATATACTTGAGGCTATAGTTGTAGTACTATGTACTATACATCTCAGGGAGAGAGCCCTGGGGGGTGGAGACGGAGGACCAAGCCAGACGTCAGCCCCCCCCCGACACCCCGACCCCCACGACGCCCAGCGCTCTAGAGTTTAGATCAATAATAGGAATTCTACTTAATTTCATGCCAAAGTACAGACATATATATATATATATAAGTGTGGACGTTACCTTTCTTTACGTGAAGAAGTAAGAGAACCAGTCTCTTGAACGAGCCCGGCCCTTTTCCACAGCAGCGGTGTCGTAGTAATAATAACACGTGCAGCTCGTTGCGTTAGTGACGGGCCTGTAGACGGGGGCCCCGGGGACCAAGCTCTGCTGGGAGAATCAGACATTTTTCAACGTGCCAAAGAGGGAGTGTGTTTTTTGTGATTGGAGTTCAACTTGCACGTCGTCTGCTAAGCTATGCCCATCAGTCGGTGGTGGTTGAGGTGTACGTGTGTGTACTGGGACGGCTCTACCTGTGGAGGCGGTGCATTCTAAAGAAGGCACGAGGAGTCAACCTCCACCTCAGATTAGACCTTCTGTTTTTATTCTAATACTTTCTTTGCCCACGTAGACTCCACTCAGTTAAGTTATATGATCTGTTTGCATCCTGTACATATTGTAACATCATCTTTCACCAAGAGATCACTGCAGCATAATCAATGTGGCCTTTACATCCTAGTGGCCTTCACATCCTAGTGTATGTATATATATATATATATATATATATATATATATATATATATATGACTTTAATACATCAAAGAGCTCTATTTTCACGGAGGGAATGAGACTAGGTCGTGATGGGATCGTCCCTTTTAGTCTCTAAATGCGGTGTACAGCTGTAGGTACTTGTTCAGTTGTACTCTGTAGAATGAGGTACTCTGAAGATGGATGTGCCTGCTGTTTGTTTGGTTTTAATCATGCCTTACTGTTCATAAGAATAAGCTCTGAACATGAACCATGCGCTACTTTTTCTGTTTTCTGTTATGCCTTAAATTTGTTCTTGAACTTGTAGGTTAATACATTTCTTTATGTATTTAGAATCCCATAATTCCAGTTAATGAATTTCAAATCACTTATTTTTCTGAACTGCTGTCAAACATGGTCCAATAAATAACTACTGAATGAATCCATGGTTTGTGTTGTGATTGGATGGTGTGGTGGGCTGGTTAGTGTAGGCTGGTTAGTGTGGGCTGGAGAATAATTAAACATTTAGATACATGATAAAGAAGAATAATTAAACATTTAGATACATGATGATGAAGAATAATTAAACATTTAGATACATGATGAAGAATAATAATTAAACATTTAGATACATGATGAAGAATAATAATTAAACATTTAGATACATGATGAAGAATAATTAAACATTTAGATAAATTACTGGAATATAAAGAGTTCAGTATTCATTCGATACGGAATCGATCAGCGAACACTTTTTTTTTTATAGAGAGGAAGTAGATAGCAAATGTTTCATACATATGTTATGGGTAATTGATGGTACATTAAAAAAATACTAAATACCGTTTATACTATATACATATAGATGTATAAACCTACTATATACTATACTACTACAAATGAGCAAAGCCTATGTTTACAGGGCTGTAGTATTTTGAATAGCCACTCATGACTCAAGCAGGACCTCTGGTGACCGGATGCTGTATTGCTGATGGGGTTCGGTAGCCATGGCAACGAATAACAGAGCGTCAATTTCCAGATTCCAACTGAAAGAAAGTCCAACCACACGCACGCACGCACGCACGCACGCACGCACGCACACACACACACACACACACACACACACACACACACACACACACACACACACACACACACACACACACACACACACACACACACACTAACGCACACACTAAAAAAGACTAATAATTATATCTTAATTATATTATTGTGTTGAGCACTTGAGTTTATCGCGTGTATGTGTGCGTGTGTCTCTTTGTGTGTCAAAAAAAACTTGACACTTTATTAATATTTTACATTTATTATACCAGTTAATCAGTTTACAGAAGGCCTGGAACGGGATGCTCAAAAGAGCGTTATTGTCCAGAGAGACTGGGCGGGACTTCCAGTAACACGGAACTTCCGATAGTGGTATATCCGTTTTGGATAGCTCTTTGTCAAATTAATTGACAAAGCTCCACATTTACTCTACTTGTTATTTGCTGATGTTCTTGTTATGTTCTTATCCTTCTCCCTCCGGGAAAGACGTTATACCAGCTAACTTATAGCCTCATTGGAAGTGCGTAACCGGAAACGGCGTTGCGGTAGACCAGGATAACGCCAAAGCCCAGGATCCTCCCTCAGCTTTTTGGGCAACCAATCCAAACAGGTGGTTAAGGATCATATGACCGACTGCCGGCTCTCTGGGCAGAGCCAGTTTGACGTTTCCTCCCAAGGCTTCGACTTCAGAGTAGTGTCGCCAACTTTTGCAAAGTCGACCCGAACAAGGAATGGTGAGTTTACGCACGCAGTTAAGACACCCAAGTGTCGCTCGTGATGGTTGTGTCCGTGCGTAATTCGCGTCTTTGCGCACGGAGCATGCGCGGTGCGCAACGTAAACCATTTATTACGCGCAAACCGAAACCAAAACTTTGATCGTAATATAATGTATATAATAGTTAATTAGTGTGAATGCTGGAGCATTCATTCACACTCTAGATATCGAAATCTACAGAAACCATTTAAATATCAAAACGTTCAGCTTTGTAACGACATGATGGCTATTCATCTATTCAGCTTTTTTCTATTCATTCAACTTTTCAAACTATTCAATTTTTTCCACCTTTATTTTTCCAGTAGAAATCAATGGGCGGACTGAAGGTAAAGGTCGCTTTACAGAGTCGCGAGCACACACAGAACTAGACTGCACGACACAAAGTTCAACAACACAAATAAAAATCGAATAAAAATCAATAATGTGTACACAGAGTAATAAAGAACCGTGCAGGTTGTTTAGGTCAGTGGTTCTCAAATGTCTTGATTATTTTTTATTATTGGTTCTGCATTAACTGCCTTATTATTATAAGTAGTAGTAGTAGTAATGAGAATAATATGTCATGCATTATTATTATTATTATTAATCCAACCTAGGCCTGGGCGATATGGCTGAAAGACATATCATGATATAACTCGATCATATTGATCGATATCGATAGCTATTGATCATTGTAATGACCTAAAAAGACTAGGAATTACCATGGTGGATTTAAACACTTACTGTTTAACTCTTAATACGACCTTCCACTGTTCTTCATTGATCAATACTCCAACGTCGACACAACGATGAAAAACACTCAGATATTGTAAATAAGTATGGAACCGTGTTTGTGTAACAAACCCAGCTGCTAGATTTGGTGGTCCAGCCTCCTATCGATATATATTGAATATATTTTATACTGATATTGATCTAAAGTCTATCACCGATACGATCATTGATTGTTTTAATTGCCCGGGCCTAATCCAACCTGCTCCACCCACCAGGTGACCCCCTGAGAGGAGGCGTCTGTCCAGAGCCATGAAGTCCCTGTTCCTCCTCCTCCTCCTGGTCTCCTCCTCCTCCACCTCCTCCTCCACCTCCTCCTCCTCCTTCTCCTCCTCCTCCTCCTCCTCCTCCTCCTCCTCCTCCTCCTTCTCCTCCACCAAGGAGAAGCCCAACATCGTCCTCATGATGGTGGACGACCTCGGGATTGGGGACCTGGGTTGCTACGGCAACGACACCATCGGGTAACGGCGTGCGTGAGACCCCGAAGGTCCGGGCGTCGGGGGTCTCTCCGCGCCTCACGATCCGATTCCGATTCCGATTCCGAGGTCAACGATTCGATTCTGAATCGATTATCGCTGCATCTCGATGCAACCTTTTTTTTTATATGAACATTTCCAATGCGCGATTTTCAAAAATGTTACAGAGTGAAGAAGGGAGGGAAGGAGGGAGTTAGTGAGTGAGTGAAGAAGGGAGGGAAGGAGGGAGTTAGTGAATGAGTGAAGAAGGGAGGGAAGGAGGGAGTTAGTGAGTGAGTGAGTGAGTGAGAGTGTGATTCAGAGACCACCACCCCTGACCCTCGGTGGTGTCTCCTCCTCCCCCTCCCTCCTCCCCCCAGCACCCCTCACATCGACCGTCTGGCCCAGCAGGGGGTGAGGCTGACCCAGCATCTGGCCGCCGCCCCGCTGTGTACCCCCAGCCGGGCCGCCTTCCTCACCGGGAGGTACCCCATACGCTCTGGTGAGTCTCCACCCACTAACACCACCACCACCACTAACACCAACACCACCACTAACACCACTAACACCACCACCACCACCACTAACACCACCACTAACACCACCACCAGCACCACCACTAACACCACCACTAACACCACCACTAACACCACCACCACCACTAACACCACTAACACCACCACCAGCACCACCACTAACACCACCACTAACACCACCACTAACACCACTAACACCACCACTAACACCACCACTAACACCACTAACACCACCACTAACACCACCACTAACACCACTAACACCACCACTAACACCACCACTAACACCACCACTAACACCACCACCACCACTAACACCACCACCAGCACTAAAGCCTAATTTTTACTCCTGTGTAAAGTGCTGCATGAAGTATTTTTTAAGAGTCCGTCACTCCGTCAAGCGACAACGGAGACGGCGAGGGCTGCGATTGGTCCTCTAAAAACATCATTTTTCCGGAATTACTTTTCCGGTTTGACCACTATCACAACGTAAACACTGGCAGCGCCTGCAGCGCTTGCGTTGCGTATCCGGCACCACGACGGAGAACTATGAGGGCTCGAGGGGTCTCCGTGGTTACGCAGTTGGATAGCGCATTACGCAGTTGTAGAAGTGTAACCAGCGCTTAACACCACCACTAACACCACTAACACCACCACCACCTACACCACCACCACCCCCAACATGTTAACTGGGTACCAGAGAGGGAGGAGTCACGTCTGTCTGTGTGTTACTGGGGGCAGTGTGTCACTGGTTGTGTGTTACTGGGGGCAGTGTGTTACTGGTTGTGTGTTACTGGGGGCAGTGTGTTACTGGTTGTGTGTTACTGGTTGTGTGTTACTGGGGGCAGTGTGTTACTGGTTGTGTGTTACTGGTTGTGTGTTACTGGGGGCAGTGTGTTACTGGTTGTGTGTTACTGGGGGCAGTGTGTTACTGGTTGTGTGTTACTGGTTGTGTGTTACTGGTTGTGTGTTACTGGGGGCAGTGTGTTACTGGTTGTGTGTTACTGGGGGCAGTGTGTTACTGGTTGTGTGTTACTGGGGGCAGTGTGTAACTGGTTGTGTGTTACTGGGGGCAGTGTGTAACTGGTTGTGTGTTACTGGGGGCAGTGTGTAACTGGTTGTGTGTTACTGGGGGCAGGTATGGTGGGACTGGGCAGAGTGGGAGCCTACATCTTCGCCGCCTCCTCCGGAGGCCTCCCCACCACCGAGGTGACCTTCGCCAAGCTGGCCAAAGGTCAGGGCTACAACACAGCCCTGATAGGTGGGTACCCCCCCAACTGACCCTCACTCACTCACTAACCCACTCGCTCGGTCACTCCCTCACTCCCTCACTCCCTCACTCCGTCACTCCCTCACTCACTCACTCACTCTGTCACTCACTCACTCACTCACTCACTCACTCTGTCACTCGCTCACTAACCCACTCGCTCGGTCACTCGGTCACTCCCTCACTCCGTCACTCCCTCCCTCACTCACTCACTCTGTCATTCCTTCACTCGCTAACTTCCTCATTCACTCACTCCGTCACTCATTCACTCGGTCATTCCTTCACTCCCTCACTCACTCACTCACTCACTCACTCACTCACTCACTCACTCACTCGGTCAATCACTCACTCACTCACTCACTCGGTCAATCACTCACTCACTCGCTCGGTCACTCACTCATTCACTCACTTGGTCACTCACTCGCTAACCCACTCACTCACTCACTCACACACTCAGTCTCACTCACTCACTCACTCAATCTCTCCCTTACTCATTCACTCACACAAACGTCCGACACACTTCCCGACAAACTTTAAACATTTATCGGACGTTTATCAGACATCGGTCGTCTGTCGTAAAAAAACAAAACAGCTGTGGACCTTGTAGCAACTCCCGACAAAACGTCCGACTAACGTCCGACAAAACGTCCGACAAACGTCCGACAAAACGTCCGACAAACGTCCGACAAACGTCCGACAAAACGTCCGACAAACGTCCGACAAACATCCGACAAACGTCTGACAAAATGTCCGACAAACGTCCGACAAACATCCGACAAAACGTCCGACAAACGTCCGACAAACGTCCGACAAACGTCCGACAAACATCCGACAAACGTCCGACAAAACGTCCGACAAACGTCCGACAAAACGTCCGACAAACGTCCGACAAAACATCCGACAAACGTCCGACAAAACGTCCGACAAAGCTTTCCCCCCCCCCCGCCCGCCGCCACGCCCTCCAGGTAAATGGCACCTGGGTCTGAACTGCGAGCGGGCGGGCGACCACTGCCACCACCCGGCGCGCCACGGCTTCGACCTGTTCTACGGCACGCCCATGACCCACCTCCGGGACTGCGTCGGGGGCCAGGGCTCCGTCTTCGCCCAGGTGCGGCCGTACGTGTGGCTGGTGCTCAGCGCCTCGTTCTGGGCCGCCCTGCTCTGCCTCTGCTGCCACGGAGGCCGGTGGGCGGCGCTGGCGCTGCTGCTGGTCGGGGTCGCCGCGGCCGCCGCCTACGTCGCGTTCGAGCATCTCGTCGGCGCGCTGAACTGCGTCCTGATGCGGGACGAGAGGGTGGTGGAGAAGCCCTACGTCAGCGACAGCCTGACCGCACGCATGACCCGGGAGGCCGTGGACTTCATGGAGCGGTAGGGCGGAGGTGGGGGGGGTGGTGGTGGTGGTGGTGGAGGTGGTGGTGTTAGTGGGTCATGGTGGAGGTGGTGGTGGTGGTGGAGGTGGTGATGTTAGTGGGTCATGGTGGAGGTGGTGGTGGTGGTGGAGGTGGTGGTGTTAGTGGGTCATGGTGGAGGTGGTGGTGGAGGTGGAGATGGTGGTGGTGGTGGTGGTGGGTAATGGTGGTGGTGTTAGTGGGTCATGGTGGTGGTGGAGGTGGTGGTGGTGGGTGGTGGTGGTGGAGCGATTTATTCACTCTCAACCTCCCTCCCTCATTCCCTCACCCCCCCCCCCCTCCCTCTCTCCCTCCCTCCCTCCCTCCTCCCTCCCTCACTCCCTCACCCCCCCTCCCCCCCCCCCTCCCCCCCTCACCCTCTCACCAGGAGCTCGGGGCAGCCCTTCCTCCTCTTCCTGTCCTTCCTCCAGGTGCACACCGCCCTCTTTGCCGCGCCCCCCCTCCGGGGCTCCGGCCCCCACGGTCTCTACGGCGACGCCGTCCGCGAGGTGGACGGCGCCGTGGGTGAGTGTGACGCCCGGTAACCGGGTTAAGAGGGTTAGTAACCGGGTTAAGAGGGTTAATAACCGGGTTAAGAGGGTTAGTAACCGGGTTAAGAGGGTTAGTAACCGGGTTAAGAGGGTTAATAACCGGGTTAAGAGGGTTAGTAACCGGGTTAAGAGGGTTAATAACCGGGTTAAGAGGGTTAATAACCGGGTTAAGAGGGTTAATAACCGGGTTAAGAGGGTTAATAACCGGGTTAAGAGGGTTAATAACCGGGTTAAGAGGGTTAATAACCGGGTTAAGAGGGTTAATAACCGGGTTAAGAGGGTTAATAACCGGGTTAAGAGGGTTAATAACCGGGTTAAGTGGGTTAATAACCGGGTTAAGAGGGTTAATAACCGGGTTAAGAGGGTTAATAACCGGGTTAAGAGGGTTAACTGATTAGTCCACTTAATGAACTGCTCGCGTGTTTCTCTGTGTGTGTGAATGGGTGGAGGTGAGTATGAATGGGTGGATGTGTGTATGACTGGGTGGATGTGAGTATGAATGGGTGAATGTGTGTGTGAATGGGTGGATGTGAGTATGAATGGGTGAATGTGTGTATGAATGGGTGAATGTGTGTATGAATGGGTGAATGTGTGTATGAATGGGTGAATGTGTGTATGAATGGGTGAATGTGTGTAGGAATGGCTGAATGTGAGTATGATATGTGTATGAGTGGGTGAATGTGTGTGTGTGAATGGGTGGATGTGTGTGTGAATGTGTGCATGAATGGGTGAATGTGAGTATGATGGGTGAATGTGCGTGAATGGGTGAGTGTCAGTGCCTCCCTGTATCAATGTCCGCTCCGTGCCCCCCCCCCCCCCCCCCCCAGGCCTGGTGGTGGCCACCCTGCAGCGTCTGGGGCTGAGGAACAACACGCTGCTGTACCTGACCTCGGACCAGGGCGCCCACCTGGAGGAGGAGTCAGACCGGGGCGGGGTTCAGCACGGCTCCAACGGCGTCTACAAGGGTAGGCCCCGCCCCCAGCGCCTAGCTCCATCCACGCTAGCTCTGACAGCTCACTGGAGATCACTGGGTCACACACTCATTCACTCGCTCATTCACGCCCTCCCTCTCCTTCACCCCCTCACCCCCCCTCCTTCACCTCCCCCCTCCCTCCCTCCCTCCCTCCCCCCTCCCTCCCCCCCTCCCTCCCTCTCCTTCCCTCCTCACCCCTTCCCTCACCCCCTCCCTCCATCCCTCCCCCCTCCCTCCCCCTCCCCTCCCTCACCCCCTCCCCCCCCCCCCCCCCCTCTCCCCCTCAGCGGGTAAGGCCACTAACTGGGAGGGGGGTATCCGTGTCCCGGGGGTGCTGAGTCTGCCCGGGACGCTCCCCGGGGGGGCGGTGGAGGACCGGCCCACCTCCCACCTGGACCTCCTCCCCACGCTGGCCGCCCTGATGGGGGCCGCGCTGCCCCCCAGGTCAGACCCCCGCCAGGGGTGAATGGGGGTGGGTGGGGGTGTGAGTGGGTGAATCTGTTTATGATTGGGTGAATTTGTGTATGAATGGGTGGATGTGTGGATGAATGGGTGAATGTGTGTAGGAATGTGTGTATGAATGGGTGAATCTGTTTATGAATGTGTGAATTTGTGTATGTATGGGTGAATGTGTGTATGAATGTATGAATGGGTGAATGTGTGTAGGAATGTGTGTATGAATGGGTGAATCTGTTTATGAATGTGTGAATTTGTGTATGTATGGGTGAATGTGTGTATGAATGTATGAATGAGTGAATCTGTGTACGAATATGCGTGTGTGAATGTGTGTAGGACTGGATGAATGAATGTGTGCATGAATGTGTTTGTGTGTGTGAATGTGAGTATGAATGGGTGAATGTGTGTATGAATGGGTGTAGGACTGGACGAATGAATGTGTGTATGAATGTGTGTGTATGTATGTGTGGGTGAATGTGTGTATGCATGGGTGAATGTGTGTGAATGGGTGTATGAATATGTGTGCGTGAATGAGTGAACGTGTGTATGATTGGGTGGACGTGTGTATGCATGGGTGTGTGTGTGTATGTGTGCGTATGAATGTGTTTATGAATGGGTGAATGTGTATGAAAGGGTGAATGGGTGTACGGATACGTGTGCGTGAACGGGTGCATGTGTATATGAATGGGTGAATGGGTGCATGAAGTACAACAATTGTAAAAGCTCTCTGAGATCAGACCCCACTGGTGAAGAAAGGCGCGGTATGAACGCGTCCACGCACACATTCACCCCTTCACTCGGTCCGTTGTTCTCCGGTGGGGCAGGGCGCTGGACGGCCACGACCTCATGCCGCTGCTGCTGGGCCGGGCGCCGCGGTCGGAACACGAGTTCCTCTTCCACTACTGCAACGCCCGCCTCAACGCCGTCCGCTGGCACCCGCCGGGCGGTGAGTTATGGATGCTTTAATATAGGTGTTAGCCCCTAATACAGTATTAGAAGACGTTCAAGAGATGCAGCCTTGGTGCAGAGTTACAGCCACTACTCTCCACAAACGGGCCGTTTTTAGAGGCGGGTCCAGGTGGAGGGTGGGGGCGTGGCCCTGAGCAGCTTGCGGCCACGGTACCATGCGCTCGTGTTTACAGTGGGATGTATCGCAATGGCGAGGCACACACAGCTTTTGGCCGTGTTCTGTAAATATTCTAGAACACTCCGGGTGCTCCAGCGGGAGTCCTGGAGCTCTATATCTAAATAATATCATATTATATTTAGATATCTATATTATATAATATATATTATCACGGCCAAAATCTGTGTGCGCCTCCAGACGATATTATGAATCTCAAACGACTGCGTCGGGTTCTCCGACGTCTCTGGTTCTTCCACTTCCACATCAATCTGAAGTAGACTGAACCGCGACATGGAGGAGAAGGGTTTGTCTCCCGCTGCAGCGGGGCTCCAGCGGGAGACAATCGCGGGCAACAGTCCCTTTCTCCTCCCTGTCGCGGTTCATGTACTTCAGGGATTCAAAGCCAAAGTTCCTTTCCCCCAATTCCTTCTCAACCCCCCCTCCCTCGGCCACGTCAGTGTACGCAATCAGAGCCTAGGAGGTGAACCCCGGGGGGTGCGTTCTGATTGGTCCGTCCCCCCCCCCCCCCCCCTGCAGAGGGCGCGGTCTGGAAGGCCTTCCTCTTCACGCCCGTCTTCTCTCCGCCCGGCGGTCGGTCCTGCGTGGACACGCTGGTGTGCCTGTGCCACGCCCCCTACGTCACCCACCACGACCCCCCCCTGCTGTACGACCTCTCCCGCGACCCCTCCGAGGCCACGCCCCTCACGCCCGCCACCGAGCCGCGGTTCGCCGTCGTCATGGCGGCGATGGCGGCGGCGGTGGAGCGGCACCGCGCCTCGCTGGAGCCCGCCGCCGCCGACGACCAGATGGCCCCGGGCCACGTGCTCTGGAAACCATGGCTACAGGTGAGGGGGGGGGTGAAGGGGTGAATGGTGGGGGGATGGATTGTGTATGCATTGGTGAATGTGGAGGAATGGGTGGATGTGTGGATGAGTGGGTGAATGTGTGGATGAGTGGGTGAATGAATCTGTATGAATGGGTGAATGTGTGGATGAGTGGGTGGATGAATCTGTGTATGAATGGGTGAATGTGTGGATGAATGGGTGAATGTGTGTATGAATCGATGTGTGTGTGAATGGATGCATGCATATGTGTGTGAATGGGTGAATGTGTGTATGAATAGGTGAATGTGGGTATGAATGAATGTGTGTGTATGCATGGGTGAATGAATTGGTGCATGTGTGTATGAATGAATGGGTGAATGAATGTGTGTATGATTGGGTGATTGGATGGGTGCATGAATGAGTGAATGTGTGTATTAATGGGTGCATGTGTGTATGCATTCATGTGTGACAGTGTATAAATTTGTGTATGAATGGGTGCATGTGTGTATGAATGTGTGGTTGAATAGGTGGGTAAATGGATGAACGTTGAACGTGTGTATGAATACGTGTATGAATGGGTGAATGTCAGGCAGCATCGTAAAGCGCTCTCAGTGGCTTTCACTGGTTGGTTAAAGGTGCCATGACACGCCACCGGGTCTGAGGTGTGATTGGCCCGTTACGAGCCGATCTGGAAATCTGCCCCTTGTGACATCACAGGTGGGCGTGTCCACCTGTGATGTCACGAGGGGCAGATTTCCAAACCGGCTCGTAACGGGCCAATCCCAGTCTGGCCTGGTGGCGTTGCGTCGTGGGGCCGTTGGGGGGCGGGCCGCTGACGTCCTCCGTCTTGTCGTTCCGTGCAGCCGTCCTGCTCCGACGGCCGTCTGTTCTGCCGGGAGGAGGAGGAGGACGGCCACCGAGCTCAGGAGGCCGCAGACGTTGGTTCCATCGGGGGTTAAACGTTGCGGTTTTTTAACGATGACGATGGAAAATACTTTTTTTTTTTTTTTTTGGTGATAAAGTCTGCATTGCCGGTTTTTGCCGGGTTTTTTTTGGCCTGTTCTGCTTTTCCGGGAGAACCGACTGTTCTGTTTTTCTGAAGTTCACTACTTCACACTTCCACAAAGGGTTCACTTCCGCAATTCAATAAATTGTATTTCATTTTTTTTAAATGTATTTTCATGTAACTGTAATGCCGTAGCTATTAACGGCTCTTGGAATATTGACATTTGTGTGTGTACCCTATAATTCTAACAGGGCAAATGTATGGTTCCGTTGTAATTTAGTAATTTAGTTTTTAAGTTGTTATTATGTTGGGATAAGTTGGTAACGATTGTCAGTAACCCTACTTGTATGTTGAGATGAATGAGATAGATATAATTATTCCTAATTAAAAATGTCACTTGTCAAATGTCAGTCCCTTTCCTTTGGTTAGTGTTAACGTAAAGCAAATCAACACACATAGGCTTGTGTTAAAGAGGTGTTTACCCTCATTTCATTCAAGAAAAGTATTTAGAATGAGTAGCCCTTCATATAGTTTCTCATCCTTTGGGCCCTCAGCTCCAGAAAGGAGAACGCTGCCTTAGAAGCATTCAGGGGGGGAACAATGTCGTACAGCAACAACCATACAAGACGGCCAACAATCCAACACTGACTCATTAACATCATACCAATGGAACGTTTGAGAATGTCAATAATGGAACATTTAATCATATCAACAATGGAATATCAATGGTTTCTCCGAGGGGATGTCAACATCAAGACTGGATTATAATTATAATACTCTAACCTAAAGGCGTGGACGGACGTAAGCTTAAAAAGGTGAAAACACACACGCTGTATGTTATATTACAATAATTTATGTGTTTACTCCTGAGGTGGCAGCAGGTGGTTTCTTTTCTCCAGTAGATGGAGCCACTGGACCACTAATCACAACTCGGCACTGGAATGGCACTGGTTCAAACATTCCACAGTAGTCACTTGTGTCTTAAGGTAAAGAAGACAACTGGGCCATAATCTTCAGATACTAAGAAAGTTGCATTAGGTTATTTTCATGTTCACCCTCACCCTCACCCTTTTTGGGCAAATGTGTATGTGCAGCGCTGTAGTGGACTACTCGGCCACTAAAAGCAGTGTTTTTTTTCCAAAAGAGAAAAAATATATATAAATAGACATTATCAGACCAAAGTATTAATTATTCTCTCAGTTACTCACAACATAGGCTAACGAAAAAGTATTAATTAATTCCATTTCAAAACACTCATTTAAACATATTTGCACTGTGAGGAAATGCCCAAAACAAAATAAAGTGCAAAAACCCTAACCCTTGTCTTATGAACATCTACAGCCTCCAACGTAACCCTAAACCCTAACCGTTAACCCCTAACTTTATTATCTTTATTATTTTTTTTTTTTAAATCGTTTTTATTGTAGAGTGAGTAAGACAGGAAGAGAGAAAGGGAAACATGCAGCATATGACCCAGGCAGGAATCTAACCCCTCATCTGACTTTTTTTCTTATTTGAATGCATGAGGGATCCCTCCATCTGGTGTTGAACAGCGGTAGTGACGTAAAGCGTTATAATCAGCTCAGTAATTGTATGCAGGTGTGCAAACAAACAATTTGAATCAGTGAATGCTGAGAGAGGACATGGTCTTGTGCTGCTCCTGACTCCTGATATTTTTATAACTTATTTGGACGCATTTTAGAGCTTGGAGCCAACACAGACTACAATCAACTTCAACAAACCAAGTGAGTGCAATAACTGCCTATTTTAGTAACTTATTTTGATTGGATTAATCACTAATTAAAACACACACACACACACACACACACACACACACACACACACACACACACACACACACACACACACACACACACACACACACACACACACACACACACACTAGCTGTAAAACTAATCTCGTTGCTGTCCTTCACAGCTCAAGAAGAAGAAACAGATTCTGTGAGTATCACGATCGATCAATGAAGAAGAAGAAACTGCGAACTGTAAGTCACAACATTTTATTTTAATGCTGTGGGCTGAAAGCGTTTAGTTTGAACCGGTTCTCAGGCCCCGCCACTCGTAGGCCCTGTCCCACCCCACATAGGCCCTGTCCCACCCCACATAGGCCCTGTCCCACCCCACATAGGCCCTGTCCCACCCCACATAGGCCCTGTCCCACCCCACATAGGCCCTGTCCCACCCCACATAGGCCCTGTCCCACCCCACATAGGCCCTGTCCCACCCCACATAGGCCCTGTCTCTCTCTCTCTCTCTCTCTGTCTCTCTCTCTCTCTCAGGCCCCGCCACTCGTAGGCCCTGTCCCACCCCACATAGACTCTCTCTCTCTCTCTCTGTCTCTCTCAGGCCCCGCCACTCGTAGGCCCTGTCCCACCCCACATAGGCCCTATCTCTCTCTCTCTCTCTCTCTTCCCCCCCCCCCCCCCCGTTCTCATGCCTCTCATTCGCCCCTAGAAGATACTTTATCCGTCCACTTTCCTACTACATTCCTCAACATTGCATCACATCCCATGTGTGTTGTCCTACTGATAAGGGTGTGGTCTGGCTGACCAGAGCTGCATGCTAGGGTTCTGTGCTGTTTGAGGCCTTCAGTTGTGTAGACGTTCCCCCTCAGGGGAACCCGAGTGTTTAAGAGGCTGTTGTCACGTCAGTTACATGAATTGGAACGTCCTTCAGGATGGCGACAGGGACTCCTCAAGGAGACACACTGGGGGGCGAGATGTGAGGGCTGTCCCTCTCAGCAACTAGAACCCAACCTGGTTCCTGCACCTGAGAACCACGGAGCCCGTTCCAACGTTTCCCTCCGTACGCCTTGAAGCCCAAGCCCCAGCCCCCCCACCACTGGTCTGACCCACCAGCCCCCCCACCACTGGTCTGACCCACCAGCCCCCCCACCACTGGTCTGACCCACCACTGGTCTCTCCTCTCAAGGACCTACAAACCCTCCACTGGTCTCTCCTCTCAAAGACCTACAAACCCTCCACTGGTCTCTCCTCTCTCAAAGACCTACAAACCCTCCACTGGTCTCTCCTCTCTCAAAGACCTACAAACCCATCGCTGGTCTCTCCGTCAAACCCTCCACTGGTCTCTCGTCTCTCAAAGACCTACAAACCCTCCACTGGTCTCTCCTGTCTCTCAAAGACCTACAAACCCTCCACTGGTCTCTCCTGTCTCTCAAAGACCTACAAACCCTCCACTGGTCTCTCCTCTCTCAAAGACCTACAAACCCACCACTGGTCTCTCCTCTCTCAAAGACCTACAAACCCTCCACTGGTCTCTCCTCTCTCAAAGACATACAAACCCATCGCTGGTCTCTCCGTCAAAACCTCCACTGGTCTCCTCAAGGACCTACAAACCCACCACTGGTCTCTCCGTCAAACCCTCCAATGGTCTCTCCTCTCTCGTTTGGCTTTGTATTCCTTTGAGTATTGTCATCGTTTGTGTGTGTATACACAATCTAATAACTGAAAATAAAGAGGTGTGATCTTTAACCTGGTACTGGTCAATCTTTGCATGTCATGGGGCACTACTTCAGGTGAGCGGCAATATTTAACCTGGCATGGGGCACTAAGTGTGAGAGGGGCAATCGTTGCCTTTGCACGGGGCACTAAGTGTGAGAGGGGCAATCTATAACCTGGTACTGGGCACTACATGTGTGAGGGGAAATTTTTCTACTTGGCTTGTATTACCTGAACATCTTAATTTTCAGCTATAGGAGGACGCTACTCTTCCTGAAACACCCTTGAGTGTCTTTTGGTCGTACGTTTCTGGATGACTCAAGTCTGTGGACTAAATCAAAGAGGATAACAAAGTGGGTGTTCAATACAGCAAGAGCCTGGAGCAATCTAGCATCTGGATCTCAATTCGACCCTTCTACACACTGGACAGGATGACTTGAGTGTCATGCAGCTTGGACTGCAGTGTGACTGAATCATGCAAACAATGGGAAGCGATAATGGCTACTTGGTACAATGGATGATGGACTAACGGCAATCTGAATGAACAGAATCGGATGAGAAACCAACCAACCAACTAATTGAAGATGAACAGTCTGCGACGTGGCTTCCCTACCTAACCTCAACATGATGGACTGCTGGCAAGCCCTCTGGATCTCCTGTACTCCTGCCCTGAGATCCAAGTCTTTCTCGGGCTAAATTGTATCGACGAGGCTAGTTGGACCTGGGAGATGGGTCCCCCTTGAATCGGAAACCATCTTGGAAACATCCCAACTAGCGTTCCGGTCGAGCTGCAGTTGTGCTCTTCTTCAGAAGAGGAGGTGAAAGGCTCACTGGAGCTGCAAGAGGAACGTTTAAATGTGCTCCATGATTCTCTCCTGTAAGAGCTGGGTTGTATTCTAGTCGCCGAGTGGGGGAGCATCACATCCTACCCTTTGGCGTTTCTCCTTGGGGAGTCCCTGTCATGGTCTTGACGGACGTTCCAGGTCATGTAACTGATGTCACGACAGCCTTTTGAAAACTTGTTTTCTCCTGAGGGGGAACGTCTACAGAACTGTAGGCGTCAGATGGCACAGTATCCTAGCATGCATCTCTGGTCACTCAGATCACACCCTGATCAGTAAGGCAACACTCATGCGATGTGCATGCAATGTTTTAGAGAGTAGTAAGGAAGTAGACAAAAGGCATGAGAACAGTTTGTTATTTTGTACTGTTGTCAGCCTTGTTTATGGGTGGGAATTATTTGCTAAATGGGGGGGATATGAAATGTATAGTCAATTATTTGTACATGAACCAACAGCAACAAACTACTAGATCTGCTCAAGGTAAGTCTGTTGGCTGTATTTTGCAACAAGACGACCCCAAGATCAGCACCCCAAGATCTCCATCGTCGTTCCAGCTCAAGGTAAGGGGCTTCTGTGGGGGGGTTGGTAGTTAGATTCGAGACCGCGATGTGCACAGGTCTATAAAGATGCTGTCTGACTTCACAGGATCTCCTGGACCAGAGGCTGAGGACCAGCAGGTGACCAGATCCCCAAGACCAGGCATGGGAGACCAGAGGCTGGAGACCAGATCCCGCTGGACCAGGTATGGGGCACCAGGGATAATAATAATAATAATAATAATAATAATAATAATAATACATTGGATGTGTATAGTGCTTTTCTCGCCCTTAATTATAATGTAGGGTAACTAGATCCCCTAGACCAGGCATGGGGTACCAGGCTGGACCGGAGGCTGTGGACCAGAGGGTATCCAGATCCCCCTGGACCAGGAATGGGGCACCAGGCTGGACCGGAGACTGGGGACCGGAGGGTAACCATCACCAAACACTTGACACCTGGAGGTTATTTTTAATTATTTCAAACGATCGTAGAGGGTGTTCATTAGTTTTTCCTTCAGATTTTTCATTCAGTGAATTTTAGCCAAAGCTGTGATTTGAAGTAATTACGGTCACATCAGCTGCTACTACTAAAGTTTATCCAGCGTACATCAAGGTGGACACTAAAACGTAACAGCTGGTCACACTCACACATTACGTAACATCACCCTTTTAATGTGTTTGTATTGTGAACAGATGAAGCTGACGACCCACCAGGAGCGAGACGAGGACTACGATGGGACTTCTTTTGGAAGTCTTTGGAAGGTTAATATCAACTTTTTTTTTTTACATCGTTTCACCACCAGAGCTATGCTGTTAAATTCACAGAATTTTTTACGAAATTCCTGAATTACAAATTCCCAAGTGTGTGCATGTTTCATTTTGAAGTTAAAAATTTGATTTGATTCAGAATTATTTGAGGTGTCCAAAGAATAATAAACTACTACCACTGTGTTTCTAGTTTAGAATTCTCAAAACAAAAGTATTTTCTTCAAGTATAATTATTTACAATTTCAACACAAATTATATTAACTAAAAAAATCATGGACAAAATGATCAGGAACCCTGGGCTGAGGAGAGCTGATGGAGGAGCCACCTATCTGGAGGGAGACCCGGAATTTGGTTAGCCTCCTAGCTGGACATCGTTAGCCTCCTAGCATAATTGATATAGTTAGCCTCATAGCATAATCGACATCGCTAGCCTCATAGTATAATTGATATTGTAGCATAATTGACTTCGGTAGCCCCATAGCGTAATCGTCATGGGTAGCCTCATGGCCTAATCGTCATGGGTAGCCTCATGGCCTAATCGTCATGGGTAGCCTCATGGCCTAATCGTCATCGGTAGCCTCATGGCCTAATCGTCATCGGTAGCCTCATTGACATCGTTGGCCTATGGCTAACAACATAGATTATGCTACGATGCTAACGATTTGTTTTTCCTCTTGCAACATTTCAGTGACCCACCGACGGCGCCTCATCAGAGCTGGACGGTGGAGACTTCGGATTCAACGTCTACCTCGCAGGACGTGACCTAAGTCACGGGTTGTCAAGGGTTCCTTGTTTCTCAAGGGTTCCTTGTTCCTACGAGGGTTCCTTCATGGGTTCCTCATGGTTCAGTGTTAGGGACAGAGTTAGGGTCAGATGGTCTCACGATGAACCGTTGTTTTTTTGAATCACATCCCAGAATTGCTTCACTGTGCGCACAGATGTTGAAATGTATACTGATGTTGTTTTATGATATAAAATCATTTAAAACGATCTGGCTGTGTGGCAATTTTTATTATACACATGCCTGTTACCCTAATAAGGTAAGGTTACCTCTCCCCTCATACCCTTACCTTCCCTATACCCTCACCTCCGTCGTCCCCCCCTCCCCTAACCCTACCCCCCTCCCCTTTACCCATACCTCCCCCCCCCAACCCTAACCACCACCCCTCCCCTATACCCTAACCGGCCCCCTCCCTTACCCTAACCCTCACTTTAACCCTCACCCTTAGCCTAACCCTAATCCTCAGCCTTACCCTCAACCTAATCCTGACCCTTACCCTAACCCTAATCCTCACCCTAACATCACCCTAACCATCACCCTTACCCTTACCCTAACCCTACTCCTCACCCTAACCCTACTCCTCACCCTTACCCTCACCCTAATCCTCACCCTCACTCTAATCCTCACCCTAACACTTACCCTACTCCTGACCCTAATCCTCACCCTCACTCTAATCCTCACCCTAACACTTATCCTACTCCTCACCCTAACCTCACCTTTTAACCTAATCCTAACCCTTATCCTCACCCTAATCCTCACCCTACTCCTCACCCTAACCATCACCCTTACCCTCAACCTAACCATCACCCTAACCCTAACCTTGATATCTCCGGACAGGACGGCGCTAGGGAGTCGGGGCCAGTACCGCCGGAAAGCACTCGGCCGCAGCTTTCCAACCAGTCTGTCCATGAATATCACAAACAGGATTGGTGACAAAGCGCAGCCCTGGCGGAGGCCAACACCCACCGGGAACGGAACTGACTGGCTGCCGAGAACGCGGACACAGCTCTCGCTTTGGGAGTACGGAGATTGGATGGCCCTGAGGAGTGACCCCCTCACCCTGTACTCCCGCAGCCCCTCCCTCAGTTTCTCCTGGGGGACCCGGTCATATGCCTTCTCCAGATCCACAAAACACATGTAGAGCGGATGGGCATACTCCCAGGCCCCCTCCAGGATCCTTGCGAGAGTGAAGAGCTGGTCCGTAGTTCCACGTCCAGGGCGGAAACCGCATTGTTCCTCTTCAATCTGAGGTTCGACAATCGGCCAAACCCTCCTTTCCAGCACCTTAGAGTAGACTTTCGCAGGGAGGCTGAGAAGTGTGATACTCCAGTAATTGGCACACACTCTCTGGTCCCCCTTTTTGAACGGGGGAACCACCACCCTGGTTTGCCACTCCTTTGGCACTGTACCAGACTCCCACGCAATGTTGAATAGGCATGTCAACCATGACAGGCCCTCAACACCCAGAGCTTTTAACATTTCTGGCTGGATTTCATCAATCCCTGGGGCTTTGCCACTGCGGAGATGTTTAACTACCTCAGTGACTTCCACCAGGGAAATTGACGACGAACCAGCATCAACCTCGAGCTCTGGCTTCATCATAGAGGGCGTGTTAGTCGGATTCAGGAGTTCCTCAAAGTGTTCTTTCCAATGTTCGACTACCTCCTCAGTCAAGGTCAACAGAGTCCGACCCTTACAGCTTGGATGGTTCCCCGTTTCCCCCTTCTGAGGTGTCGGATGGTCTTCCAGAAACACTTTGGTGCCGACCGAAAGTCCTTCTCCATGTCCTCTCCGAACTTCTCCCACACCCGCTGTTTAGCCTCCGACACGGCAGCGGCTGCAGCCCTTCGAGCCCGCCGGTAACCTGCAACTACGACAGGAGTCCTCCGGGATAACATACCCCGGAAGGCCTCCTTCAGTCGGACGGCTTCCCTGACCACCGGTGTCCACCATGGTGTCTGAGGGTTACCGCCCCTTGAGGAACCTAAGACCCTGAGGCCACAGCTCACCACTGCAGCTTCAGCAATAGAGGCTTTGAACACCGCCCACTCCGGCTCAATGCCCTCAACCTCCACAGGAATGCTAGAAAAGCTCCGCCGGAGGTGTGAGTTGAAGATCTCTAGGACGGGGGCCTCCTCCAGACATTCCCAATTCACCCGGACTACCCGTTTGGGCTTACCAGGTCTGTCCAGACTCTTCCCCCCATTCCCTGATCCAACTCACCACCAGATGGTGGTCGGTTGACAGTTCCGCCCCTCTCTTCACCAGAGTGTCCAAAACATAAGGCCTCAGATCAGCTGACACGATCATGAAATCGATCATCGATCTTCGGCCTAGGGTACTCTGGTACCAGGTACACTTATGAGCACCCTTATGTTCAAACATGGTGTTCGTTATGGACAATCCATGACTAGCACAGAAGTCCAGTAACAAATGACCACTCGGGTTTAGATCAGGGAGGCCGTTCCTCCCCACCACGCCTCTCCAGGTGTCTCCGTCGTTGCCCACGTGGGCATTGAAGTCTCCCAACAGAACTACGGAGTCCCCTACCAGAGCCCCATACAGGACTCCATTCAGGGTCTCCAAGAAGGCTGAGTACTCTGAACTGCTGTTCAGAGTTTTCCCCCCCACCACCCTTAGGCGTAGGGAGGCGACCCTCTCGTCCACCGGGGTAAACTCCAACACTGCGGTGCTCAGCCGGGGATTTATGAGTATCCCCACACCCGCCCGGCACCTCACGCCCTGGGCAACTCTGGAGAAGAATAGAGTCCAACCCCTATCCAGGAGTACGGTACCAGAGCTGAGACTGTGCGTAGAGGTAAGCCCCACCAGATCTAATTGGTAGCGCTCCACCTCCCTCACAAGCTCCGGTTCCTTTCCCCACAGTGAGGTGACGTCCCCAGAGCCAGCTTCTGCCACTCAGGTCTGGTCCGTCGGGACCCCTGACTTTCACTGCCAGCCATGTGGCAGCGCACCCGACCCCAGCGGGTCTCCCTGCAGGTGGTGGGCCCACAGGACGAAGAGGGGGGGGGGTGCCACGTAGCTTTTTCGGGCTGTGCCCGGCCCGACCACCAGGCGCTCGCTGACGAGCCCTCCGTCTGGGCCTGGCTCCAGACGGGGGCCCCGGGCTTCCTCCGGGCAGGGTCTCTCCTCCTCTATTCCGTTTGTTCATGGGGTCTTCTTGAACCATTCTTAGTCTGGCCCCTCACCTGAGACCACTCTGCCATGGGAGACCCTACCAGGAGCACAAGGCTCCAGACAACACAGCCCTCAGGTTCACAGGAAAACCTCTCCACCACCATAAGGTGACGGTTCCAGGTTGTTCAAATTCTCAGTGGTTAATTTCATTCACTATATATAGTATATATATAGTGGACAATAAAATACCCAAAATTTGAGTGAACGTAAGATGTTCCCTACATCTTACTCCCGTATACCACAATGCAATGCGGGCGCATTTACTGATGCAAATTACGTTTAGAAATGTTCAGCGTGGTGTCTTGTTTGTTGGTTCCCTATATAGTTCACTATTTCATAAACACTATATAGGGAATAGTGAGTGAGTGAATAGGAAACGATTTCAAACACGGCTACCGCCAATTTAACTCCACCTGTTGATCACGCCTCTTGTGCTGAAGAAAACGACAGCAGCTTCCCCAGAGACCAACGTGCAATCTACGATTGAGTTTGTCTGGTAATAGCCAGGCTAGGGTAAGGGGGTGTCATGAATATATATCCTGTTAAGCCCCTTGAGGCTGTAACTGTGATTGAGGGCTATACAAATACAATTGCATTTAATTGAATCAAAATAGCTGTTGATTAGTGGATTGAGGCCTAGACGGTACATGAGCACATGCATGCTCTTCTGAAAGTGTCCTCGGGTTACAAATAGTAACATCTTCTAGCGTTATACTTAAATTACTCTAGGTGGCAGTATTACTCAACAAGTACGTACAAACTTAATGCGTGCACTGACACACACACACACACACACACCAGAGAAATGTAGTTGTAAAGTAAAAACCAAAAAGGTTTATTTATTTCTTCTGATACAAAAGTGTATTTTAAATAACAAACAATTTCCAAATAAAGCCATTTGCCTTTTTTTTTTTTACAAAGATAAATAAGCATTTCTTCTTATAATACATCTGACATCATGATGTCGCTGAGATACCATTACAGAGCATATCATGACCAATGAAAAGCACTTCATACAAACCGAAGGTTATCGCGTCGTATCGATTACAAGCAGGAAGGAAACAGCACTATTATGGCAGGTGGATGGGCAGGTTGTTGTTTGATTTATTTCAATAGTCCAATAGTATTTTGCTTTGTGAATGCCTATTGATGTGCCAAGACCCTGGTCCAGTCATGATTGGAAAGGTTTGTAAAGAAATGGGATTCGAAAGAGAATTTTGATGAACATCATTTAACCTTAAAAACCCACCCCTCCCATTAAAAACAATGAAAAAAAGTAGTATCAAAGACAAATGTACATGTATATATAAAGTAGAAAGAGCTTTGCAGAATAGATTGTCTCGCAAAATAGAATCAGAATCATTTTTTGGTCGCCCAGCAGCGCATCGCGTGCAGACTGAACAATGCATGCGACGTGTGATGTGACATCTGAGATTGAACACGGGAGCAAGGCCTGTGGGGAACGATCATGACATGGACCTATAGCCGCAACGTTCTGCTCATGGCAAAAATAAAAACAGAGCATCGCTGACCATCTGACGTAGGGTAAAAGTGACTGTGACTACTGTCAACACGGCACGGGCAGAAAGGTAAACATAGAAATAAAAGAATTGCAGCCCCTGCCAGCAAATCAGACAAAAGATTTAAGACCAACAGCAGTTAATAAATAGATTTGGACAGAAGGAAAGCTAGGCTGGCAAGTGGGCGGACAGGCAGACAGAAAGGCAGCGTCACTCTGGTTCTAAGATGGTATCCGCTATGCTGTGCCATTAGACGTCAGCATCTTGTGACTAATGAGCAAAATGATTCTGCATCCTCTGTAACGTGGATGTTACAAGTTGGCAAATTAAACAAAAATTTGGCAAACAAATATTGTCATGAAGGCAGCAAAGTAAACAGACCAGTTAGGTTCTGAGGTTTCCCTGCTCTCCTAAAATGTAAATCACAAAAAATATCTTTTTTTCATCGTGTCAACAAACAACCAACTGAGTTTATAGTTTGCGTTTGCCGGTGTGGTGAGTGGTGATTAATCAGTACATCAGCAGTGTGACTCTGGACGTGTCATTGGGAGATGATTGTCTTCTTGCCCTCTGACCTGGTCTTAAGGGCTGATTATGGTCCCACGTCGACACGCCACAAGGGGGTGGCGGGACCCGTCACGTCCTTGCGTCCACCGCGGGGGGGGCTGACGTGCACCTCCCAAAGATTGTAACCTTCCATCGAGGCGACCCCAGCCGCAAGGGCTGTGATTGGTCCGCTCACTAAAACCCCACGCAGAACCATAAAAGGTTCACGGCGTGGTCGCAGCCTTTAGGTGAATCATTATATACAGTCTGTGAGCTCAACCAGGCCCCGTTTGGGTCCGAGCAGTGCGCTGCTGCTCAGTGCTATGAACTCACGGCGGCAGTGAACTGCCTCTTAAAAATGTATGTTAAAGAAAGGACTAGAAAGGGCTCGGATCGTTGATCATTGGCGTTCGTTTGTCCTAAAAAAAAAAAACATGTATAATGACATATTTCCGACTGGAAACATACAAGCATGCAATGCAGAATGTGTTGTTTGTTGGTCGTCCGTGCTCGGGCATGGCAGTTCATACGGACTACCTGTGGTTCTCCTACAGTACGTTGCGGTAATTGCTTATTGTGCTGGTTGTCAGTGTCAGGTGACACCTGGTAAGGCACTCAAATGACAGAAGCCACACCACATGACTAAGTGCATTCTGCCAGCCCATTAACGTTTACACGACTAAGTGACGCATTAGCAACGGCGGCTGTGGACTGGCTTTTCACATTCTTTCCCTGGTCTGTCTCCACATTGTTTTTGTGTTGTTTTAGGATTTTGGACATCAGAAAACGGCGTTGAAGAATAGAAGGTGATCTTGGCGTACATGTTTATATATATATATTACTTGAGGGAACCTCGGTTGGAGGTGTGTATGACACCGCCCGGCCGTCCTCCTCCCTCGTTCCTCTTTCATTCATTGTTCTGCTTCTCCGTCTCTGAGCGTTTCACGTCTGTCAGAGGTAGAGAGGCTAGTGGTGCTACTTTATCGACGAACCAGTCCGTTCCTTTATTTTTTTCGTTTTCATTTGCGTTGCCTTCATAAATCGCTCTTCTCGCTGTGCCTTCAACCACCCGAGGCTGGACGTCCACACCACAAACCGTAATTCAGTGTAGACCGAGAGGCCAGATGTGCGTGGGCTTCAAGGGAGCCCCCGGAGCCTGTAAAGTATAGGCATAAGCTCTTAGAGAGCTGACATCTTGATGAAGTACCCCCCCCCCCCCCCGCCCCCCCGCCGCCGCCGCCGCCTCCCACCTCGAGTCATATAGTGCATCGTCTTCAGCTTCCCTGATCATCCTCTCCTCCCGTGGCTCTCTGCTGCGTGTGTACTAGTCCTCTCTCTCTCGCGGTGGAGACACAACAGAGATGGTTCGGGCCGCGAGGGGGCATTGCTTTATGTCCACGCTGCAGTCCTCCTCCCCTCCTCTCCTCTCGGTCTTTCTCCTCTCCTCCTCCTCCTCTTAACTTCTTCCTCCCTCAACACTCTAACCCAGTAGCCCGTCTCTTCACACCACCGTCTCGTTGCCCTTGTTGCCCGGTTTGATCCAGCCCTCGGGCCCCGCCCCGGGGACCCTCTTGCCGGCGCGGGCCGCCCCCCCGCGGCCGTCCCTCAGCAGACGGGCGGTGCAGCGCTGCCAGGTGTGCAGGGTCTTGGCCGACCAGATCCACATGCCGGAGGTGATGCCCACCAGCAGGGACATGAAGATGCGCAGCATCTCCGAGGCCACGTAGGAGTCCCGCGCCGCCGAGCCGAACTCGCCCCAGTGGGAGAGCTGGTAGAGGTAGCAGCCGATGACCACGGAGGCCGGCACCGTGTACAGCACGGAGAACACGCCGATCTTCACCATCAGCCGCTCCAGCTTGTCCGTCTTGGCGCCGTCCTTCTGCAGGTTGGAGCGGATCTTGAACAGAGCCACCAGGCCGGCGCAGATGAACAGGGTGCCTGAGGGCGGAGAGAAGAAACGTGACTTATCAGATGGGATACCAGGAGGAGTTTAGCCCAGGGGGTTGGGGGTGGTTTTGGACTTCCAGCTGAAAAGGTTGTGGGGTTTCGAAAGTCCAACATCTGCAAGTCTAACTTGTGGGCGTCAGACAGATGTATCCGAATAAGGTCTTTAACTAGTCCTTGTTCTCTTGATGATTATAATCCTCCGATATCTACACACAACACTGCATCAAAACGCCACAGCCCTGTCCTGCCATGATGCAGGTTCAGCCTTTTTACATGGAAATCAATTCAACGCTTTTTCTACTGCCTCCATATTGGACACCGATACACCCTCTCACTCCGTGGTTTTACGTTTTAAACAGGAGGCGAGGCGAGATGCTACACTCTCACAGTCCCCTTCAGGCAAGCCTGGAGGTCAAACACAGCTAACCACCCCCCTGATGAGCCCACACCCGCCCCCCCGCCCCCCCCTTGGCGGAGGAGGACGGTGGACGATCAAGAAGAGGGGGTACACGCGTTCCCCTACCTATGAGGAGGTAGGTGGCCAGCGGCGCCACCACGAAGCCCGTGAGCGCCTCCTGCTGCAGGTTGCCCACGTAGCACAGCCCCGTCAGGTCGTCGGCGTCCACCAGGCGCATGATGAGGATGACGATGGTCTTGACGGCGGGGATGGCCCAGGCGGCGATGTGGAAGTAGGAGCTGTGCATCTCGATGGCCTCGTGGCCCCACTTGAGGCCGGCCGCCAGGAACCAGGTCAGGGTCAGGATCACCCACCTGCACGCAGAGAGAGAGGGGGGGGACGTTCATACAGGGACAGGCTCCTCTACATCCACCCCGTCAGAAGAATGGAAATCCAATTGTGTGCGTTGTCCACGCCTTTGTGCTTGTGTGTCTGTGTCTGCATCCTGTTTTTTTTAAAGTCTCTTAGTATGTCTCTTTGTATGTGTGTCTGCGTAAGTATGTTTTGAGTGTGTGTGTGTGCATAGGTATGTAAGTTTGTCTGTTTCTGCACGAGTGGGAATGTCCGTTTAACAGGTGTGTGTGCGTGTGTGTGGGTATATGTGCATGTGTGAATGTGTGTGTGCATGCATTTGCATGTGTGCGTGTGTGTGTGTGTGTACCCACTAGGGGTGTGAATATTAATCGTTTTGTATAGATTAATCGATTACACAGCAGACGATTCGATGCATCGATTCGATTATTAAAGGTGACATATTATGGTGTTTTCCCATTAAGTAAACATAGTATGAGTTCCAGAAAACATGCTTTTGAAGCTGTTTCCTGGAAATAGTTTTTAGGAAAAAACAATCTCGCCTACCGCTAATCCCCTCTGTCTCAGTCCCTCCAGAATGTGCTGCTTCTGGTGTCTGTAGCTTTTTTAACCACAGCATGGAGGAGAAGTGATTGTTGCCGTTTGCAAACTCCCGGAGCTCTATATCTATATAATATAATAATATATCTATATAATATAATATCTAATATCACGGCCAAAAGCTATGTGCGCCTCAGATGATATTATGAACCATAAAGACTGCGTCTGACGGTACTCCCACAACAAGTAAAGACTGGTAGTGGGGGTTATCTCGGCCATGGGGGGGAAGGAATTGGGGGGAAAGGAGCTTTGGCTTTGACTCCCTGAAGTCCAGATTGAACCGCGACAGGGAGGAGAAAGGGACTGTACTCCCGGAGCGGAGCTGCCGGACTTCCGCCGGAATTCTGGTGGGGGGGGGGGGGAGTTCTGGAGGGGGGCGTTCTGGCGGTAGTCCAGCAGCTCCGGCGGGGAGCTCCTCCCTGCCAGGCGGTCACATCATCTATTTTCGTACGGAATCTCCCTGCTTCTGAAATGCGCGAACATCTCCGCCCAGCGCTCGTCCGCTGGTCCACAGAATCGTATCTATGCTCTGATTGGAGGGGGGTGGGGAAGTGGGTGATAATATGCAAATGTACCCCCCCCCTCCTCCTGCGTGGGAGGGGGCGCCGAAACTGACTGGCTCGTTTGGTAACTGTAGGCGGGGTACTTTCAGAAATGCATCTCACTCAACAAAAGCATGGACGGACTTATTTCAAAGTTTGTATGCGTGTGGCAGCACCAGAGACGCCAAACAACACCCCAACCCCCAGGAACAGTGTTGTTTTCATAATATGTCCCCTTTAAAAAATAAGAATAATATATATATATATATTTATTTATTATTATTATTCTTTTATAGTGAATAGGCTAATTGCCATACTAGACCTGCACAGTAAGCACTAAAGTGTGTACAGAATACTGTTTCTGAGTATCGAATCGTATCGTGGGGAATTCTGTATCGAAAATAATCAAATCGTTGGCTTAAGAAATGGATATTGCATCGCATCGTCAGGAAGGCTCTGATTGACCCCCCTGGTCCCCACCACAGAAAGGACGGCTCTGATTGACCCCCCCCCCCCTGGTCCCCACCACAGGGAGGACGGCTCTGATTGACCCCCCCCCCCCCCCCCGGTCCCCACCACAGGGAGAGGGAGGCTCTGATTGACCCCCCCCCGGTACCCCCCCGGTACCCACCACAGGGAGAGGGAGGCTCTGATTGACCCCCCCCGGTACCCACCACAGGGAGAGGGAGGCTCTGATTGACCCCCCCCCGGTACCCCCCCGGTACCCACCACAGGGAGGACGCCATGCCAAAGAAGTAGAGCAGGAGGAAGACGATAGCGCAGCCCGTGCTCTTCAGCCCCTCCTGGACCAGCACCGGCACGGCCGCTTCCTCCAGGTCACAGGACACCCGCTCCCGGCCCAGAGTCAGCCGCACCTACAGGAAGGAAGAGAGGGACGGGGAGGAAACCACGGTCACAACTCAACTCAACACATCCAACTCAGCACACCGACATCTCATCCACGGAGCAGAAGGACTGAAGACAACAAGACTCTCAGCCCCTGTGTTTCGCTCTGCTCGTCCAATCAACAAACTACCCTGGCAGTCCAGTCCAGTCCGCGTGTCGTCACTCTCCCACGTCGTCCACCACGCCCCGGACAGCGTCCCACCGAGGACTAGTGGTGGCTCGTTCGCAAACGAATCAGTTCGAACGAACGACTCTTTAAAACGAACGAACCGACCTGATTCGCCTCCCTCTCGTTCGTCGTCGTTCGTCTCGTTCGTTCGTTCTCCGAGACTCTACTCCGCCCACTAGTCGCTGAGTCGTGAGTCACCGTTCGTTGACTGACTGTGTTTAGTGGTGAAGACTCGAGGACTGAGACGTCACCAGAGTCAGCCGGGCAACAACATCCCGATTCAGAACATGAAGCGCTCCTCAGCTGAAAGGAACTTAGTTAATGTTGTGTTGATTGATGACCGTTTGCACCATCGCACGATCATGATTCGTTTGAGAACGAGAACGAGGGAGGAGCCGAGTCTGACCATCATGATTCACCGCTACCGGAAACGAACGAACGAACGAACGACTCTTCTTGGCGAACTGACCGACGCGAACTGATTCATTCAAACGAATCATGAGATCCACTACCACCGAGGACCTCTCGCTGCAAAACCCCCCAGTGGAGTGGGGGGGGGGGGGGGGGCGACGGCGGCTCCACTCACCAGGTAGGCCACGCTGTACAGGTTGCAGCACATGGACAGGAAGATGATGGGCCTCTCGGGGTAGGAGAAGCGCTGCGAGTCCAGCAGGAAGGTGAGCACGGTGAGCGTGGTGGACAGGAAGCACATGACCGCCCAGGCCGCCATCCAGGCGTCGGTGAACAGCTTGGCGCTGCGGCGGTACAGGCCGCTGTCGTAGCCGCACTGCAGCGCGCAGCTGTGGCTGCGCCGCACCCAGGCGTACTGGTCGGGGGCCGAGCCCAGCGCCTGGCACTCCTCCTCCTGGGGCGCCAGGGGCCGCGCCGGGTGGTGCACGTCCTCGTCCCCGGGGCCCTCCATGCACATGTGGTTGTGGTCGTTCTGCGGCGGGAAGAGGCTGCAGTTCAGCACCTGGAGGAGGGGGGAGGGAGGGGGGAGGAGGAGGGAGGAGGGGGTTAGTGTTGTTGCTATGGGGACAACACGGGTGCACGGTGGTGGTGGTGGTGGTGGGGGGGGTGATCCCGGCTGCAAGGTTTAAGATTCCTGCCCTGAAGTCCGGGAGGTGTAGCGAGCTGAGGCCTAGGGTTAGTGTTAGGGGTTAGTGTTAGGGGTTAGGGTTAGTGTTAGGGGTTAGGGTTAGTGTTAGGGGTTAGTACATTGTAGGGTTAGTGTTAGGGGTTAGTGTTAGGGGTTAGGGTTAGGACATTGTAGGGTTAGTGTTAGGGGTTAGGGTTAGTACATTGTAGGGTTAGGGTTAGTGTTAGGGGTTAGGGTTAGTGTTAGGGGTTAGGGGTTAGGGTTAGTACACTGTAGGGTTAGTGTTAGGGTTAGTACACTGTAGGGTTAGTGTTAGGGGTTAGGGTTAGTACATTGTAGGGTTAGGGTTAGTGTTAGGGGTTATGACATTGTAGGGTTAGTGTTATGGTTAGTGTTAGGGTTAGTACATTGTATGGTTAGGGTTAGTACATTGTATGGTTAGGGTTAGTGTTAGGGGTTAGGGGTTAGTACATTGTAGGGTTATGGTTAGTGTTAGGGGTTAGTGTTAGGGGTTAGGGTTAGTACATTGTAGGGTTAGGGTTAGTGTTAGGGGTTATGGTTAGGGGTTAGGACATTGTAGGGTTAGTGTTATGGTTAGTGTTAGGGTTAGTACATTGTATGGTTAGGGTTAGTGTTAGGGGTTAGGGTTAGTACATTGTATCCCCAGTTCAAGGCCTGAGCTAACCTTGCCTCTGAGCGGCGTGTGTGCGTAGACCAGCGGCTGGTGACTGATGGTTCTCAGACTTGTCTTTGTGGTCTGCGTGTGGCGGAGGGTTCCACTTGAGGGAACACCAGAGAACCCGCATTCACACGATGTAAACAATAACCCGGCGCGGGCATGACAGCCTCTGGCTTGTTCCAATTTATTTTTTCAGGTTTCCACGACGACTCCTTAAACAGTGCTACTAATCTGTCACCAGTTATTAGTTAGTTTGTCACTATGCAGCGGCGATGACACATCGCACAAGACGCGGCCCGTTGGCTGTTCTGCAGAACTTTCCGTGGTGGTCGTCACTAACGAGGGGGTCCTGCCCCCTGCCACTGTCTGTGTGTGTGTGGATCTTATCTCGCCTTAATTCCTGAGGAGATGCACAACCGACATTCCAAAAGGACCCAAAGATCTGCGAGGCAGACACCCTGACCGCGCAGAAGCAGTCAAAAGCGCTTCTAAAGCGGGTGGCTTAACTCAAGCCGATCTGATTGGTTCCT
>NC_140274.1:22512206-22520231 GCF_964030765.1 Micromesistius poutassou
GTCTGTTGTTTGTCACGCAGGCGTCTGATAATCCCGTCGCTTTGATTCGTCAGTGATCGCTTCCCATTTTAGATTCCGTCAGAAAGTTGCGTTTTGTTGCGTGGGGGGGGGTGGGGGGGGCACGCGTCGCTCGGCCAGAGCGTTGTTTAGGGGCTGCAGCGAGGACTGCTCGCGCGCCTCGAGCTCCAACTTGTTGAGGAATGACTGCTCCGCTCCCCCCAGTGGGAGCTTGACCAATCAACGGCCCGGAGTTGAGTTCCCTGACCAATCCCTGGCTCCGTGGGGGCGGGGTCCTTCCGCCGCTTTCCACTCGTTCCAAGCAGCACCTCGCTCTGCTGCAAACTCCCCTCTCCTCGCGTTTCACCGTCTCGTTATTTATCCCGAAACCTCTCACTTCTTCTTAAACGTTGACTTTATCGTTGACATATATAATTCTCCATTTAAAATGATGTTTCATTTAGTCTATATCTTCTGAAATGCTGTCCTTTTTTTGTAACAGCAAAGTATGTCATATTGAATATATATATATGTAATGTTTTCTTTTGTGTGTGGCCCATCTCAAGACAATATCCACAACTATGCAGAAGTGGGTTTTCACTTTGCATAACAACATTTTTGAAAGCCGTGTTTAGTGCAGGGCAGAGTGTGAGCTCCCGTCATGTATTAATGTGTGACCGCAGGTTAGATCGCCCTCCACCCACAGGCCCATTGAGCGCTCAGAGCTGCCGACATTGTGATTGAAAGTAGGGGCAGCAGCAGCAGCACTGTAGGTCTGTTTAGCATCGCAGTGAATGCACACGCTGCCTGCTGGACAGGTTTTGTTGGGTCGGTGGCTGCAGAAGAACTCTTGTTTTAAAGCATGAAACCAACAGTGAAGACTTCTGTGTTGGAGGGGTTCACAGGACGTAGGCAGAGTGAGTCGGAGGGGTTCATAGAGAGGAAGAACACATTTGAAGGTATTCCAGGCAGCTGCAGAATGAGTTGGAGGCTTTTCAAGGTTGCAGATAGCGGCCCAATAAGTTGCATGGTTTGGTTGTTTTTTTTAAATTTAAGACAGCGAAACGAAATCACTGAATTTAGCCTTGTCTTCTCCTTTCTGGAAAGATCTGTCAGATGGTTTTGAGTTCAGCCTGAAGGTCCGTAAGTGGCTTTGCCTGCTGTAGGTGAGAGAGCCGCCTGCAGAGGGAAGTGGGCTGAGGCTGTTATGACATTCTAAGTACTCCAGATTATATCAGCAGAAGTACACGCCGTGCACAAAGTAGGTCTATAGGCCCACTGTTTATGGAATTTAATTTGACCAGCTCTGAGACGCAGGCATGTTCCTGAGTGAGTAATGAATCATACACACTCAGGAGGAACAGGAACGGAGAGCAGAGACGCAACGCTATCTGGGGGGTCAATGTTCTGGAGCACACTGACCTCTAGAATTACACACACACACACACACACACACACACACACACACACACACACACACACACACACACACACACACACACACACACACACACACACACACACACACACACAAAAAATCAGGGAACCAGTCTCCAAAGTAAACTTCACCTTTTCGTTGCGTGGCGCGGTGGCTCATTTCCCAGGGGGCTCGGCGGCGCGGTCACCAGATGCATTGTGTGTTCGTCTCATTGACGCTGAGCAGAACGCCCCCTAATGGCACGCAGCACGTTAGCATGTGAAATGCGAGTGTGAAAAAGCCCCCCCCCCCCCCGGTTGATGGATGGTTCCCGTTGAGTGCAGGTGATTGGTGTCTTTCCCCCCCCCCTCCAGCACCCCTCCCCCACCTCCCCACCTCCCCCTCAATCTCCGTGTGAATTTCAGGAGAATCCAACTTGACAACTGATAGGCAGCAGCACTGACCCCCCCCCCACCCATTCCCTCCCTTCCACCTCTGTCCCCTTCAGCTATTTATTAAGAGCCTGAACCCTTCCCCCTCCCTCCCCCTCCCCCCCCCTCCCCCTCCTCTCCTCCCCACTGGACCTGATAAGCACACAGACAGGCAGGCGCACACGCAGCCAGACACACACACACACACACACACACACACACACACACACACACACACACACACACACACACACACACACACACACACACACAATACACATGTGCAAACACACACACACTACACATGTGCACACACACACACATACACATATCCATGCATGCACGGACAAAGGCACACACACACACACACACACACACACACAAGCGTGCACACACACTGACCCACCGCCCTCACAGAACACAGACACACGACGCCCCGGTGCAGCGTGTGGGTGAAGCGGGGGTCACGGCCTTCAGTCATTAGCACCGGCATGAAACAATAGACTGCCCTGCAGCTGATGGCTATCAGGGGTGTGGCAGGCATTGTGTGTGTGTGTGTGTGTGTGTGTGTGTGTGTGTGTGTGTGTGTGTTCTCAATTTAGAAAAGTTCTCAAATGGAGGCAAAAGTATAGAGTGAAATGTAAGGCATCAAAGCGTACTTCTTGTGCCGTACTCTTCACACTTCTGTACTCTAAACGCAGCTGTTTTATAAAAGCTGATACCAAAGGAAGACTGTTGTCTTGGGCCTGCATATTGGCACGAGCATTGGCCTCCACTGGAGATGATAGTCCACACCTTTGAACACGTTATCTGTATAGATTGTCAAATGCTTTTCGGATCGAAAGATGAATGACATAAATCACAAATAATTCCTTTATGGTATCCATATAAAGGAAAATAAATGAACTCGTGATTTTTTTAGAATCAAAGAAAGTGGTAGTGAACTGTCATCAAAGATATAAAAAAGAGGAGGTGTTGTGTGTAGTGTAACATGACCAACTCTACTCATCACATCAGCGAATCGTGTTGGTTGAAGGAGGCCGGTGAACAAAAAATAAAGAATCCACGATTAGTAAAACAAAATAAAAACGTAATGAGCCATAAGAGAGCCATTTGAGTCATTAATGTTCAGGCAATTAACCTTTAATTAACCCTAAGTTGAGACAGGAAGGGAGACTGATTGCTCATTGCAAAGTTAACAATGAACGGGAGAGAGACACACACACACACACACACACACACACACGCGCACACACACGCACACACACACACACACACGCGCACACACACGCACACACACACACACACACACACACACACACACACACACACACACACACACACACACACACACACACACACACACACACACAGAGAGAGACCCCTCCCTGGCGTTTAGTTATAACAGAGGAGTGTGAATAGATGGCAGAGCAGAGGAGGTGTTGGCGTCTGACAGACGTAATGAGCAGAACACTCAGAGGATAATGAGCAGAACACTCAGAGGATAATGAGCACGGCCCTCAAGCCATTAAACCCTCAGTGCCGCAGCGCCACGCGACCCTGGAGGGGTGACAAAAGGCTCGGAAAAGAGAGGGAAAGTACAGTGTGTGTGTGTGTGTGTGTGTGAGTGTGGGGTAACAGAGCACATAATTGCCGCCGTTAATGCAAACAGATGCATATTGCTGCAGAAAACGATCTTGATAATGTGCGTGTGCATGCGTGCATGTGTTTGCGTGTGCGTGCATGTGTTTGCGTGTGCGTGCGTGCGTGTGCGCGTGCGTGCAGCAGCATCCATTATCCAGCGCGTTGTGCTCTCGCTAGACGCAGAACGATCGCTCACTCGTCATCTCCAGGGTCACTTCCAGTCGCTCTCTCCTTCAGGGTGGGTGATGAAGGATTTCCACAGCGCATAAATCATGTCACGAGTAAATATTTTTTTATGCAACAGGAGACTTCTTTGACAAAAAAAAAACAAAAAACGTCTTCATGCAAAGCCCCTCATTACTTAACCAGGCGAGCACTGGCCGGGGCGTACAGGGCTGTGGGCAGGCTAGGCCCTTCAGTCAAACAACCTGACAAACAGTCTTGGTGAGCTGCAGCGGTCAGCACCACATCCAGACTACCCCACCCCCCCCGTCCCCGTCCCTGCAGACAGCCCACGATGTGCCGAGCGGTTTGGGAGAAGAAGCACGTGTCCACGGCCAGAAGACGCAGGGTTAATGCAGATGTGTACGCAGAGGAAAGAAAAAACAGAACACATCTAATGAGACGGAATGGGATCGAAATGAAACGGACGTTACGTTTGTTTTGGTCTCCTGTACTAATTGTTTTACAGCAAATTCAAACAAGTGAAAGCACATATGATTCCGAGCTGCAGGTCTGCATGTGATCGATAACGGGCACGCCGTTGTGTGTGCACTGTCATGGGAATCCCCCCCCACCCCATGAGATATGATCATGACTCAATGCATTGATTTGGCCCGCTGTCGCTCTCTGAGCGGTGGAGTCTGTCGGCAGAGCCTCGGGGGCGAGTCTGCAGACCGTGGGCTCGGCAGGGCTGTTAAAGCGTTACATCAGCGCAGAGCGGGACTAGTTAAGAGCCCCGGAGTACCGCAGTGTTTATCGTAGCCAGCGTGTTATTAAGGATCAGCTCTTTGGCGGCATTTCCATGACACCAGACCATACATAAATAATCAGGGCTCGTCCATTACCCCCGGTGCACCCTGTGCCAACGAACGCCGCGTTGTTGGCAGTTCACTTGTGTCCGATTCCAAAAAAATGGCGTACAAAATATGACAAAATCTGTGTTTATAAAAAGGCAATTCTCAAGGTAATCCATCATGTGAACACTTTCCTTGGTCGCCTGGCCAGTGAGCAAACCCGGTGGTTCTCCTTAAATGGACCGGAGAGAGAAAACACGGTCCAGGGTTTTGCTGCAGCCGCGCCGAGCCCAGCTGTGAGAGCAGTTCTAACGCTGTAGCCTGGCAGCCAGCGAGGGTGACAGGCAGACGCCCGAGGACAGAAGGAGAGACACAAGTGTGTATCAGTCACCAAATAGCATCTTATGGCCCACTGCCCCAACCCCCAGTCCTTGATGTGTGGTATTAATAGGGTTGCCAACTCCTCGGAATGGTGTGTGTGTGTGTGTGTGCGCGCGTGTGTGTAGGCCTGCGTGTGTGTGTGTAGGCGTGCGTGCGTGTGTGTGTGTGTGTGTGAGAGATTTAGTGTTGGAGGAGAGGTCCATAGGTGATCCGTCTGCTCTGGGACTACGGGCTCATATTACGTTGTAGCAGAGAGACACACACACACACACACACACACACACACACACACACACACACACACACACACACACACACACACACACTCACTCTGGAACGAGAGTGCTACCTATCTATCACTGTCACATTAATAACATAAAACGTACCAGCAGTCACTCAGGTCTCAAAACACAACAACAGCATCGCGTCCGCACACAGTTTGTTCCTGAGTGTTGGCGGGTTCTTGAAGACTGCGGTTCAGCACGGGGGTCTTAGTTAGTCTTAGTCCATGGAGACGGGGCGCTACGGGGTGAGGGTAATGAGCTGCAGGTGTGCCTGGTCGACCCGGTGCGTGACGGAGTCTCGTGGCCCTCCTCCACCACCACGTCTCTCTGCCCACCAGCCAAACCGTTATGCAAATGACCTGATGTTATCTCTGCCTGTCTGTCATACATTTACCAGAGTTGTGACGGTTATTGATGATATTATACGGACGCTGATGTTTTTTTGTCCGTATATATATATATATACACGTTATACATAATATTTATTCAGTACAATATGAAATGTGTTAATGGGTTATTGATAGAATCGTTGATCCGTGCCATCCTGATCCGACGTGTAAAAGCAGAAGTTACGTTTACGTTGGCTTGCGTGCACACAGGCAATTAGGGACACGGAGCAAGGACTTCCTCTTCCAGACTCTTCCAGAGTCCATACGTGCGTCGGTGGTCTGTGTGTGTGCGTGTGTGTGTGTGTGTGTGTGTGTATCAACAGCACATAAACCTCTCAGGCCAACTACTGGATAACAAGATGAAACAAGTCATTCGGCTCATTTGTTTGATTATTTGTGTGCTGGTGACTGTTACTCTACTCCACGAAATCAACCTAAAAAGTTGGAGATTAAAACCCCTGAAACTGAAACGTTAACTTATATAACTTATATTAACTTAATATTTTTACCGATTTTTTTGTTTGTTTGAAAAGTTACCTCACTTCCCATGTGCATCATTCCTATTTAGCCACACTCAACCATGTCCACAGTTCACAATCATCTGATTAAATGTCATTACTTTACAATACTGCATATCGCAGAATCCTAATCAACGCCTCTTTTGTTGTCGCACCAATCACTGCGTTCCTATTTTTATGACTCAGCAAACACACACACACACACATGCAAACAACGCACATTTCCCACAGTGCTCTCTCCCGGCGTCTCGTCGTAACCCTATCGGCCTGTCCTCCCGTCCTGCTGGGCCCAAGGCGGGCGTGTCTGGCCCCCCCGCTCTGACAGGCCACCGAGGGGCTGATAGATGGCCCTCCTCCGTGGCAGTAAATCGGCCTCTTGTTGGAGGGTTAACCTCGCTGACCCCGGCTGTCCCCAGCAGCGCAACCATCTCCCGCAGCCCGGGGGCAGCTGATGGGCCTTTTCCCAGAACTCCCGGGGAGCAGGTGGCTGCCGCCCCCGACAGGGGAGAAGCCCGACGGATGTGCTGGCGCTGGAAATTGCTGGCATACATTGTTACATTATGGGGGGGGGGGGGTGACGGCCGTCCATCAGTCAGCCCGGCCGGCCCTGTGGCTGACGTTGGCGCTCTCTCCGCGCCGTAAATCTGGAGACGTTACGCCGCGTAAAAAAGTAAAAGGGCGGAACGCTCCGTGGAAGGCGTGAATGCGAGCCGAGCCGTTGCAGCACACAGTCAGTTAAAGGTGGTGTGTTGGATTTGTCGGGTCGTTTCTTTGGTTGTTTTTTTATGATTGTGTCTTTTTTTTATGAAGACACGCAAACACACACATGCAACAGGGAGTAGCCCTCCTCCCCCTCCTCTTCCTCCTCCCCCTCCTCTTCTTCCTCCCCCTCCTCTTCCTCCTCCCTCTCCTCTTCCTCCTCCCACGTCCCCCTCCTCTTCCTCTTCCTCCTCCCCCTCCTCCTCCCCCTCTTCCTCCTCCTCTTCAGTCCCAGCTGCCTCTCCTCTGCTCTGTGCAGTGACTGCTCCCAGCTTTATTCATGGAGTGTAACTAAGTTACAGACGCCATCGGGATCCTCAGCCTCTGCTGTTTGCGTGCATTCATACGTTTGAATTCATATCGTTGTCCTGCACTTGGCTGCGGACGGCGGTCCCCCCCCCCCCGGTCCAGATGGGGGGGGGGGCGGGGGTTGACCCAAATGTAACCAGGCACTAATAACTCGATGGCTATCTAAATGTTGAAAAGAGTGCTTTTGAAGATCTGACCTCAGCGATGGACAGCATCGCAATTTGAAGAAAACCACGGCTGTCAGGTTGAAGACCGTAAGCTATTGGCTAAGGTCACCACACCAAAGACCTTTTAGGTCTCAGTATTTGTTTGGCGTTTGGTTTGGACCCCTAAATGCCAGACCGGATCACCTCAGTCAGGGGTTTTCAAACTTTGAGTGTGTGTGGACCACTTTTTATAATCAAGAATTTTCGCGGACCACCTTATAATACACATAATAAAATATGTCTACACACAGTCCTACCTGAATTACCCGCACCTCTTAATAGGTATATATATATATATATATTAGCACTAAAAGTAACAGAGCATCAGTACAACAGGCTTGTTAAAAGAACGTTTACTGCACACAACGGCTGCCACATATTTAATGTATTTATTCAAAGCGCCCGAGGGCGTAATCAGGTTCATTTGAACACCAGGCTTATATCCATAGCAATGATAATGGAGTATTAAATATGTACAGTAATCACAAATGAACTGAACTGAACTGAACTGGATAAAGTCAAATATCAAATCCCGGTTCCCTCCTGGCCACTAGATCAAATATTCTGGAACGTTCTAATCTTTGCACTAGCCTAATTTTAGTAATGACACAATACCTTCAATTTAATTGAAATTGTGTATTACACATACATATTTTTAAAATTTTTATGAAAAA
>NC_140274.1:22520431-22522931 GCF_964030765.1 Micromesistius poutassou
TGTGTGTGTGTGTATGGGGGGGGGGGGTGGACATTGTTGTTGTTTTTGCCAAAAACCTCCTCTTGAAGCTCTGGAGAGTCATCAACTCACTGGCCTGTGTACCTCCTAGAGGAACACGAGGTTGGACTACCCCGACGGTGGATTTATGGTAGCTCTGTGGTTGAGCATCTTGGAGCTCCTCCAGACAATGTCTCAGCTGTATGGATTGCAATTCTTCTGTGTGCAACTTCCAAACTTCCAGCGCTGACGAATGCAAAACAGTCCCTGCCAAACCCGTATACAGCCTGAGAGGATCGACTGTGGAAACATGTTTTATGGAAGTGTTCTTCAACACAATCCACAAAGCAAGCATCAATCTTACCTCTGCCAGCACCCTCCCTGAATGTACAATAACCTGTGTCTCTATCAATCCATCTATCCATCTATCTATATCTATATTTCATATCTATCTAGTCTAGATAGATAGATGAAGATAGATTGACACACACTATCTATCTCCAGTATCTATCTATCTATCTATCTATCTATCTATCTATCTATCTATCTATCTATCTATCTATCTATCTATCTATCTATCTATCTATCTATCTATCTATCTATCTATCTATCTATCTATCTATCTATCTATCTATATCCCCACAGTGTCTTTCTGTCTATCTATCCACCTGTCTATCTTTCTATTTATCTATCTCTATCTTTATCTCTCTATTGTTCGCCTGTCTGCCCCTTCCTCATTGGTGCAGATCACTGCTGCCTACTCACTGTGTTGAACTTTGCTCCCTCCTCCAGTCCAGCATCCTCCAATAACATATGTTCTCTATTGTCTTTTCTATCAGGGGAACTACACTGATCCCTCCTTGTGTTCCTCTCTGCTTCTCAATGTGCTTTTCGTGGCTTGATAAGGAACAGAACTTAAGTGTCAATCAATATATTTTCAAGAACCATTCTTGATCCATTAAATGTGTGTTGACTGATCAGTCAGACCTGATGGTTAAATCTGAGATCCATCGGGCTGGATGTGGGCCAGTGGGTAAATGTTCAGGAGCCAGGGATGAGCGACAAGTGTTCCTGTGAGCAGAAGCGATCAGGAGATGGATAGCAGAAGAGAGGACAAGTGGTACGCATTAGTCAGAGTTGTTCCTCTTTTCTACATGACCTGAGGCTGGGTGTTTATGTGACAACACCATGGATATGAAACATTAATATATATGAATGTTTTCTTCTGCACAACCACTTGGAGTCCTGGTGAGAATACAACACTGGGAACAACCTGACAAACGGTGTTGAACACAAAAACATATGTAGCATTACACACTTGTGAACTATCACTCAATATTGCTGGAGTGTGTGCGTGTGTGTGTGTGTGTGCGTGCGTGTGTGTGCGCGTGTGTGTGCATGTATCCTGTATCTGTGTGTTCAGCTAGAGGAAGACATGTCTGAACATCTAACAAAGTGGGTTGCTTTGCATCTGTATCACAGAGCATTTTGTTTATGATGCAGATACACATCTGTCCAAAACATGGACCTTCCAGTCACAGTGAAGTCTATAACCTAGATTTGTGAGAAAGTGTGTATCTAAGGGGGGAAAAAGAATATGTGTTTACACTTGGGAGGGTGTGTACAAAAGAACATGATGTAGTGGTTTGGTGTATGTGTGTGCGTGATGCAGAATATATGTTCTTCGGTGTGTATGTGTCAAAAGATCATCGACTTGCTGTGTGTGTGTGTGTGTGTGTGTGTGTGTGTGTGTGTGTGTGTGTGTGTGTGTGTGTGTGCGTGCGTGCGTGGGGGCTATCCATGTGGGTGGCGTTGGTCCTGTATGTAGACGTTTACAAGCGCCATAAAGATTTGAGTAAATTTCACGCCTGGATGTCCCTATCATAACAAAGACGTCAGGCAATGGCAGTGTAACACACACTGACACACACACACACACACTGACACACACACACTGACACACACACACACACGTCATTGAGAATGTATACATTGGAGACGGTGCACATGCAGAGAGTTATGTCTCTCTTCTCCTACTTTCTGTTTGATTTGTCTTTTGAGGTTTCTGATTTCTCATGTGTGCTCCTTGTATTTCATTGTTGCTTTAAATCAAATCTGAGTGTACAACATTTCAACTTGTTCAAAAAAAAAACTAAAATAAATGTATAATTATTATTATGAGCGTGGGAGACGACGACAAAGTCAGAAGAACTTCATCGTGAGCTAACATTGAGGAAAAGAAAGAATGATTTGCTACCATGTGTGTGTGGAGCACGTCCTCCACGCCTTTGTTGTGGTGTTACTGTGGCAACCACCGCTAAGAGAGTAGCTAGGCCATCGCCAGCACCATGCCAACCTTTAAGATAAGTCAAGAACATCAGCTAAAAAAGACAGAGTTAGGTTAGGACATTGGGTCAGGGCTTTCTTCTTCATGAGGAAGTCCATCTGAAGTGGTCCCCCTGTGACCGCGTTACAGAGGCCCAATGAAGAGCCGGGACACGTG
>NC_140274.1:22525431-22548113 GCF_964030765.1 Micromesistius poutassou
AATAGAGGCCAAATGATAAATATGAATTATCTCTCCCTCTTTCTGTCTCTCCATCTTTAACTGGATGAATCACAAAGCGAATGCAGAATTAGATTCCATCAGTACTGAGCTGCAGAATCAGATGGACAGGGCTTTTGTTCAGTTCAATTCCAAACCATCATATGGTAATGTTTCTTTTTCTCACACCGACGTGATAACATCATTTTTTCCATTTTACCACCGTGAAATAAAATGCAATAAAATACAACGTTGCTATCCTCCAACAGGTTCCCTCTTTGAATTAGTTCTTTGGCTTTTTTGATGTAGACTTATTGTTCCCCCCCCCCCCCCTCCCCCCCTCCTAACATCTGTTAATATTTGAATGCTGATAAATGTTGCAGTCTTTTGTTTGGATTCTTCATCCAATCACCAGCCACCGCTCGAGGTCAGGTGGTACATGTGTTCATTAAGATACGATTTATTTTCCCCCTGTGTACGTAGATATTTGATAATGATATTTAATCGTAAATGGCCCTGTTCTTACCCCTGTTCTTAACTCCCTTCATTGGCTTCCTGTCCTTTTTAGAATTGATTTTAAACTTATAATGTTTGTTTTTAAAGCTCTTCATGGCCTTGCCCCATTATATTTATCCGAGCTTTTAACCATCCGAGATCCAGGTAGAGCGTTGAGGTCGACAAATCAACTTGTACTGGAAGTGCCCAGATCAAAATATAAACACTGGGGTGACCGAGCCTTTTCCGTCGCTGCTCCCAGGCTCTGGAACAAGCTCCCCACCGAGATGCGTCTCATCTCGGACCCGGGCCTTTTTAAATCCAGGCTAAAAACCTACTTATTTAGGATGGCTTTTAATACCCAGTAGCACGATGGCGCTTTTATCTTATTTTATTTTATTTGACTTTGCTGTATTTTATTGCTCTCACTGTTTTTATTGTTTTTAAATTGTTTTTATTTCTGCTTCTGTCTTTTTATTGTTACACTATGTAAAGCACTTTGGTACTCCGAAAGGATTGTTGTAAAGGGCTGTATAAATAAAGTACATTTACATTTACATTTACATGGCCACTCCATCGTGGTCTTAACTCGACATCACATGACGAGGCTCACATTGAGTGATGTGATGTGTTCGACTCAGGAATGATACAAGGTGTGTGTGTGTGTGTGTGTCAGCCATGTCAGAGAAAAGCCCTCTGCTAACCGTCTCTTTTGTTTAGATATATGAGAGAGAGAGAGAGAGAGAGAGAGAGAGAGAGAGAGAGAGAGAGAGAGAGAGAGAGAGAGAGAGAGAGAGAGAGAGAGAGAGAGAGAGAGAAGAGTAATGTGGGTGGGTGGGGTGGCAGAGCTGGTTGGGGGCAGCATTTATCAGCAGAGTGGAGGTGACGAGAGAAGAGGGGGTCTCAATTTACACAGTCCTACATGGGGGGCCAACAGGTCACAGGCCAGTTGGAGGCCAGAAACAATACTCTTATTTGTTTTAAAACAATGTAATTGAGACTAATCGAACAAGGTTGTGGTGATTAAAGAGACAATGTGAGTTATAACCGTCATCTATAGTGATCTGTAGTAGTGGTGTCATCAATCATTGTGTGCCCTGCTTTGTCAACTGGTCCGGTTCGGTTGCTTTAAATGTGTAAAGCAAGTGTCCCTGTACCGTACTCTACCGTACTACTTGCGTATCCGTGCGTGCGCGCGTGTCGGCTCATTAGCGTCCGTACCGTGGCCAGAGCACACCTCTCCGAAGTGTACCGAGGCCACGGAGTTGAACTGTACTGGAGTACGGACGGCGTGCTCACACCAGCCAAACGATCTAGACTTTAGGGGGCAAACGTACTCGGGCAACGGTAGAGATGGCCTATAGTGTGAGTGCGCCCCAACACTAGAAATACAAGATACCAGTTCTCAGTAGGTGACATAACATCACCATCTAGTGGGCAAGTATGTCATTGCATTTTAAGAAAGTCTTTCCCCAACCATAGCTGCTTTCACACACAGACGTACAGCCCGCTATTAAACCGCTATTCTCCCGACGGGCCGCGTATGTGAACGATCACAAAGAGGGAAATGTCGGTCTCAGTGTACATCTGTGTTTATCGCCATTGTTTACCATTATTTATTGATTGTGTGTTAGCCATCGGGCTGTGTCTGGGAAATTGTATTTGTTTACTAGCTCTATTTAGATGCTTTTCTATGCACTCTGGAACCTTATTTACTTTCAAGTGTCTTTGTTATTGAATATTTTACATTTTTAGTGCAAATACTACTCTCCAGGTTAATTACGAATCTTGATGTTAAGAACATCAGTTGTTAGTATAGGGAGACCGGGGACAGCTGCAACACTTTTTGCATTTGACTCTGTTACTCAGAGACGGTTTGGATTAGACAAACCAAATTTTCATACAATAAACGTACATCTGTCTGTGAATAATCAAAACCATTTAAGGATGATTACAGAATCCACTTTCTTCACAATTTGCATTTGAATGTCAGGAGTCAAACGTGTCAGCTGACCCCGGGGCCCGGGGACAGCTGCGACGTTGTTTGGGGATGGTTGCAACATGTTACAAATACAATTCATTTCAGTTTTAACAAAAGGATTATTATCAAAGATGCAAGTTATAATATTACAATGTTCAGCATTCATCAGCTTTGATCAGATGACACTTCTAGATTTGTGTAGATGAGTAGGCTAGGCCTTATGTGCAGAATCAGATGTCAAATATTCAAATTGATATAAAATACAGTAGATGGAACAATTTGTGAGGCAATTAATTCATTTATTTAGCCAATGTCATGTAAAAGGTAAAAAAAAAAAGAAGCATAACTTCACGGCAACAACTTAAACAACTGTTAAAACTAATATCAACAATAATAAAATAATCTGATTTCAGCTTCACTTTACGGCAACAACTTAAACATTGAAAAAAAAATCCATATTTTATAACATCATATTTCATTTTAGTAATACAAATGTAATGTCAACACTATAACTGCACCTTGCGTCTACTTTAATGGCATTAACTCTACGGGGACAGTAGCAACAGTTGTTGCAGCTTGTAGCTGTCCCCACTCTGTCAGCCATGATAAAACCTCATGCGAGCTAACCATACTCGCTTAAAGTTAATATATCACTCATTTAAATCATACAACTTTGAGCTGAATCACAAAAACAGTGACAACAGTATAACAAAAAATAATCTCAAGAAAAAAAATACTTTCAGTTTTTTGTGCGATAAATTCTGGAGCAGTTCAGGAATGTGATCGATTTTTTCGGCGGATCCAACTGAGCATGTGCAGTGCGAGTGTCATCACTCTAGCTTGTTTCTGATTGGAGAAAAATGACACGTTGCAACCATCCCCTGTTGCAACTGTCCCCGGTCTCAATTAGTATTAGTATTGAGTAGAAACTGAAACCTAGATGTATTCTGAATAGATCGGTCTATCAGCCTACCGAGTGGACTGAAATGGACAAAAACATATTTGCACTGAGAAATGTAAAAACAGACATTATATGAGAATGATGGAAACATCCACATCAATATCTTTAAGACATGTACAGCTTTGCAAAAAAACATGTGAAGGCCATGCATACAGGCCACTGGCAACAATATTTTAAATATTTTCTTCTCTATTACTCACAACATAGGTTTAAAAACGATTAATTGATCCCAATTCAGAACACTGCTTTCAGTAACTCATTTAAACATATTTGCACTGGGAGGAAATGCCCAAAACTGAATAAAGTGCAAAACAAATCGGTAGTAATGATTACGCTGCCGCATTGTAGCGGTGAAAAAAAAAAATATATATATATATATATATATATTTTTTGCAAGTGTGCCAATGATTATGCGTCCACGTGCCAGTGGTGGCACGCGTGCCTAGGGTTGCCGACCCCTCTAGGTGGACACGGACACACACACACACACACACACACACACACACACATACACATACACATACACACACTCACACTTAGAGAAGCGCGTTCACTCCCTTTGGTGAAACATTTTAGAACAGTCATCGTCGTCATCCATGGAGGTGTTCTCACTGGGCTCCTCTGCTGGCCTCCCGTCAGTCCGATGAGTTTGATGTGATTGTTCAAAAACATTAGCAATCATCAATCGTCTTCTGTGCAATTTTGCATATAATAATAATACTAATAATAACATTAATAATGATACCAACGATGCAACAGGGATTGGCCAATGATAGCGATGACTAGAATAGAGAAAAACACAATGAAATCAGAATGAACAAATGGGTTAGTTACTGTGATAGCACCCTATATCGTTAACATTATTATCTGTTTGGGACACTCTGTATAAGGCATGAGAGGCCATTTAGTTTTTAGTTTTCTCAAATAGACATAGAATGAAGATCTGAAAAACATGATTGCATTTCTTTACCGCCACAAACTTCTCAAAACGTAGTCTACCACTGGCACTTATATTTGCTTGTTTCCCAGAATGACATCTACCTGTGTTGATCCTGTGGGGGCTGTTGATGGACTTTGACTGTTGAAGAACGCCGTATTAGAGATGTTGAACAGCAAAAGGAATTGTTAACACTTATAAATCTGTGGTCTTCTTTCTTGGATTGAGGATTGATGATACACTAGGTACACTAGGAACGATCCATGATATCGTGCTGAGTGGATAGACCGCGATGGCAGTACATGTAAGTGAGTAATTGTTAAGGTTAAGGCTCATATAATCAAGGTTTAAGGGTGACCACTGGGCACACAGCATTGTTAGGCTCTTCGTGAAGAGCCTGACCCCAGCCCTGACCCATTTCATCTCTTTGAGAGACGGGTTTTAAATGGCTCTCTTTTTAAATGGCCGTCCTTCTAGCGACGGCGTTGGCTAAACGTGGGAGTGACCTCCATGCCTTGTCTGTTCAGTTCCTAGTGCTTACGTCGGAATCCTGAGGGGATGGGGTAACTCTTCCTTGTGGCCTTGTTGGTACAAGTAATCTAGTTGCTAACGCAACACCTACGGTTATATGATTTAGGAATGACCACCAGTGTTTGCCGACACCCTGAATGTTGGCATGAAAACTCTTTAAGGAAACGTCACCCAGTCACATTGTTGAATGAGGGTACTATACTAAAGCACTTTTGTGCTTTGGTCATGAAATGCACAACGCCTTCCATATATGAGCTTATCTGCTCCACTACACATGGAACCAAAGTTCAGTTAGTCAGTAAAGTTCCGCTAGGGGGAGCTGTAGGTGAACACTGACCTGGTGGTGGTGGTGGTGTCGTGGTTATTTTTGAGACGTTGAGGAAAATGACAGTATCGTCAGTATGTCCACCAGAATCCCCATAGTTGATGACACACTTATAGGGCCCATCATCGTCAACTGTCAGATTCCACATGCTTACTGTCCTCTCGGTCACGTTCACACTGGTGGTGTCCGTTCTTGTGGGGTTGGTTGGTTTTTTAGCATGCCACCCATTTAAATAAACATTATATCTGTGGCCACCTTGAAAGGATAAAGATAAGAGACTCCTGCTTTTGTCAGAAGAGCATTGAAATAACACCTTCCCTCCAACCACTCCGTCAACAGTGTGGACAGCAGCACCTGAAAGACAAAGGACTTCATCAGGGAGAACGGCAGTTTTAAAACCAACAGAAACCGATATTATAGTTTAATTTTGAGTTTTAGGCAGAAAAATCTAAACTGTATATCTCACTATAGCCTCAATGTCTCGCTCTATTGCAACACCATGCGTTGCCAAACTATTTGTTAATGTAGCCTATACGTTTATTTAGTAATAAACACACACACACACACACACACACACACACACACACACACACACACACACACACACACACACACACACACACACTTCTATATTTTATCTCAAATGTATTCGAACTTGGTCACATTAGCTATTTGTTTAACTCTTAACTTTACCAACCTTTTTTTTTTTTTCCTCATTTTTCTTTAAATGGTGTGCATGTTTACATTGTTCACTCCATTTGGACTCTGTTAAAATCCCTTCACTTGTTTTAAGAACATTAACATTTCTTTACGTCTTAAACTATATGGCTTTACTTAAACACAGCACTTGATGCATTTTCGGGTTAGTAGGCTACTATAATAGAAAATAAGTTTAAAAAAAATAAGTAGTACCAGGTACCAGGTACCAGGTACTTCTTTTGGCAATGGAAACGCAAAAAAAGGCGGGGCGAGGCGAGTTGAGCTGGTAGGCTACTACTATCGGTGGAGAAGGAGCACTTTCATTTTCTTACCTTTGACAACAAAATATCCCACCAATATGAATAGTACATTCATCTTCAACCTGAAACACAAAAATCGAATTTGTAGTTCCTCTAAATGATTTAAACATTCATTAAGAAATGTGATCGAGTAGCTTAATCATGATTTGGCGACATGTTTTGGCGACAGCCCATACATTTGATCACCATTCTGCACACTTTAATTTCCTCTACTTTGGAGTATTATTCTATGGGCAGCCAACACAATATCAGTGCCTTTTTACATGAATACTTTTGTATCATAATAAAAGTCAAGCTTAATTTGCTTTATGCGAAAATAACAATATTCATTAATTGCCATTTTATTAACTTTTTCTTTGAGGGGCACAAATTCACTCAGAGTGGCGTAGAAAATCCATGCACTCATATTATTAATAGCATTTATAATATAAACAAATTTCAAACTTGTACAAGCTTGTACTCTAAAGCGGTGTCACTTGTAATTGTATGGTCAATGTTTTGATAATTGTTAATAGTAGTAGGTTGTGATGAATATTTAGCATATGGTCTTTTTCAATAGCTCCATCAATCCATCCAATACAGATTGAGCTATTGAAAATACAAGCAACGTTATTATGACTGATGTTGTATATGAAAATGCAATGCACAATAATCTTTACCCTCTCTGTTGTTATATCTGTCACAAACTAACCACAGGGTAAACCCGCCACGGTAGACCTATACTAGTCCTGACATGCCTAGAGAGGGCTCTTACTAATTCATTTCATTTCCCAGGCCTGGACAATAAAATCTCATTGCGTGTAATTATAATTATTATTTTTCCCGGGACGCTGGTTGGCGCTATATTTAATTAGGCCTACATTATATATATATTATATTATAGGACTCACCAGGGCAGTTCCCCCCTACTTTCAGTAGGGGCCTATAGCTGGGCCAGCTCCTGTGGGTCTTTCTCCTTCGTTCAGTCAGTGATGCGCTCTAATATCCAATATAAACATGAACTGTGTCCGACCCACCGGAGGATCAATAAATACTCCCCGTTTCCCCCGCCTCGTAAGCGGGAGGAGTGGATTCAAGTTTAGTTTCACAATAACGTCGTCAATTAGTTCCTCTAGTTCCTCCAACAACACACCGCCTACTCTGCTCTCTCTCTGGGACATCGTCTTATATGCTATTTTAAACCCCCCGCCCCACCGTCCACGAACCTCGGCCAATCCCAGCGCCGCCGGTGACAGCGCGTCTTCTTCCGCGCCTTACGCACGATGGGTTACGCACGATGCGTTACGTAGTTGTTCCTTGGTAACTACGCAAACGTTATTCCTAGCAACAACAACCGTAGGCTGCAAGTTGGTAATCGTCGAGTGCGTGGATTAGCACACATGCCCCCCGTATCCACGGATGAAACGGGCATTTAGTCGAATAAACCTTAAAGAGGTAGGTAGGTCCCCGGGGTGGAGGGTTGGAGAGGAGGAGGCATGCCCACAGCGCGGTGTTGCTATGTACACAACCGGTCTGCACAAAGTTGCAGATCTTGTAGGTCGCCAGCCGCGTTGTGACTGCGTGTCTCCGTGTCTGTCATTGCGTGAACCCATTCAAAGACGTATAATAGTTGCACTGAACGAAGTGACGTGATGCTTTGTGTGTGTTCCGTTAGCCTGCATCGGCCGGGGGATGTTTGCTGTAGTTAATGCTAATATGCTATCTCCCAGAGACCCTAGTAGCCTGCTATGGTAACAGATGGCGCTGCGTGGAGGGACAAGCCTTTACCTACACGTATGTCGAGATGTGGGGGCTTGACTTTCCTCGTACTTCCCCGTTATGTTCAATGCAACGAAGCCCGCAATGCAAATTGCATGCGAGCTTCGTTGCATTGAACGGTACAGTACTTCTTTGTGGCATTTCAGTATTGCACAATGCAATATTGAAATGCCACAAAGAAGTACCGTAACATAAGGATGCTCATCAGGGTTGGTGGTTCATTGTTACACCGCACGGTTTCATTAGGTTTCGCCCTCCGAGTCCGCTGACATGTGTCTGTTCTGTGTCGTTGTTTTCATGTCGCCATGCCAAGCTGAAAGATGCCTCCGAGCTCAGCTGATCCCCGCAAACAGTTTATACTCACAACAACGGGGAACTTCTTTGGCTTGACCGCTTCCCCCCACCTGGCTGCCAGCGCTGAGCTCAACAATTTTCTTGATGATGGCAACGAGTTTGTCCTGTGTTTCAGCCAACAACAACACGACCTGCATCCGTCAAATCAGGTACAGTGTTACACCAGTGTAATGTTCACCTGACATACATGGAACCTTTGACCTCCTGAAAGAACGACCAGGTCATGAGCCCCAGCCGGCAGCTGAGCAGGATTCACAGAGCAGGCATCCTTGCTGTTTGAGGGTTGCTGGTTCCTGTCCCCGACTCACTAATGGCGAAACTGCTGAGGTGTCCTTGTGCAAGCTACCATGTCGCTATCTGTTGCCTTGTACCGCAGTCATCAAACCGCCGTGCCGTAGTCGACTTATATTGAACCATTCGTTACATTTTTCGCTGGGGACATGTCCCCACCACTTTTTGCTCGTTGCTCTGATTGGTTGTAGGTTCAACCAATTGCATCCAGAGGCATTTTGGTCTACACTCATTGATGATGAGCCCCTTGGAAATCGAAAATGGACTGAGAGGTTACAGACCCATGCACATTTGCGAATTGCTCTAGGCAAAATATTCACACTTATCTATGTGACATAATTGACCAGATCAGATCAAGTCTAATGAGAATGTTATATATGTTAATAATGTTTTTATTCTACAGCCCATTTACGTCCATGTCGTATATATATATTATCTTGCATTACGATGTGAGTAACTTAATCTTGTTGTATTTATTCCCCGCCATTGTTAGATTGAAACATCTGGGGACAGTGGAGGCAAGGTGCTGGTGTTCTTCAAACTTCAGCCCACCGTGATCACGGAGGAGAACCTCCACCAGAGCATCCTCGTGTCCTCTATGCTGGAGTCTCCGGTCAGAAGCCTCTACCAGGCTGTGAGACAGGTGTTTGCCCCCGTGCTGCTCCAGGTGGGAAGCGAGGAAAAGGAGGAAAAACCAATAAGAATGCCGACTGATATAGGATTTTGTTTGTGTTGTGGTGGTTATCAATTTCCTTCTTCATGCAGATGCTGGGATACATTTCCAGTGTGTTATTTTGTCATTTAACTTAAAAACATTATTTTAATACTTTCTTCTACTCTTTTGGTCCTAGATTTCTCTTTCATGTTGACACTAAAACCTTCCAGTCAATAATTCATCCTGATTTGCGTTTTAATGTCACCCATAGCGGGTTATTCGGGCGTTCGGCTCACCAACACGCCACGCCAATCACAATCTCGTGCCTCCCTTTGTTGTGTAGGATGAGCGCTGGAGTTCAGAGTTGGACCCCAAACTGGCAGCGCTGCTCAGCGACCTGGAGCGGGGCCTGGGCTCGGCCGTCCGGCAGGCGGGTAAGACGGGCCTCCCAGAGGGGGATGTGTGAGGTACCGCACGATGAGCGAGTGTGGTGCGTACTCGGAGAGGGCTTTCAGAGAGATGAACGGGCACACACACGTTGTTGTTGTTGTTGCAGCATGTTGCAGCAATACCTCTCTGCAGAGCAACAGGGAACCAGCTCCCCTCAACGTCTTCAGTTGGACATCCGTCACAGTCCCAAGGCCAGTGCTTGTGTGGCACGATGTTTTATTGGCTGAATCACTTGTTGTCTGCAGGCGTGCTGTCCCCCGGGGATGAGTTCCAATACTGGGCAGATCTCTGTGAGTCTGCAGAGACGCACGGCGACAGAGAAAGGGCCCGCCACTTCGTTGAGCTCTTCCGACCAATCGAAAAGGTATGTCGTTTGGGAGCACTTAACAGCCTACTTAAACAAACAAATATATAATACATATATATGTATATATATATATATTTATAAAACGGGTGGCTTAAATCAAGCGATCTGATTGGTTCCCAACTGTTGTATACTGAGCGTATACACACAGCTATGACGCCCGTTCAGTTTACAGAGTTCAGTATCACTCCGCGCCTAACTCTAACTGTTGTTTATTTATATATAAAAGCAATAGCATAGTTCACTGAAGCCTAAAAACATGTTGATTGTTGGAGAGGGTGGAAATGTTGTAAAGCAATAGGCACACGGTCGGCAATTTAGCCTTCTATCGAGTTCGAGTGAACTCGATAGTAGGCTAAATTGCCGGCGAACCAAGCTACCGTCTCTAGCCTAGCCTTCTCTCTGAAGGACGCTACAGTGTGTTGCATAGCAACCGCCGTACACTTTGCCGGCAGCCAGGAGGGACTACTTTTTTGTATTCGTTAAAAAAATGCTTTTCCGACTTTCTCACTTTTTTAAAATTGAGTTTAATTTCATATGACTTTCATTTCGCCATACTTACGTAACCATTTTCTAAAAACAATAGATCACTTCAGTCAGTGAAATGTTCTCATTATACCACAGTGAAGGGGGTCGCCGTCCCTCCACTGTGCGTCGGGACGGACAACGCCCCTTAACTGTGGTATAATGAGAACATACAAACAGCCTGTCGTGATCTATTGCTTAAATATATATATACGCACACACTTAAACTGCAGGTTTCTACATACCCAAAATTTTCCGCACGCGAGTTTTAGAGTGGGGAGCGCTCCATAAAACTGCAGACAAAACGCGCAAGTGAAGGATTGAGGGATTTACGGCAGAGCAGATAGGAGCTGCAGAGTGGAGACGGGAGGAATGGACGCTGAAGCTGAGCCCCGCCCGACCTAGGAAGTCGAAGAAGGACAGGAGATTTGTTGGTCAACCTCTTCCTTTAATAACGTTTAAAGACGGAGAGTGAAAGCCGTGTTTTAACACGCTCCCGGGGATAATGCTGTCATCGCTTTGGGGACCAAAACGACGCGGTTTGACTATATAAAATACCATGCTCTTGCCTGAGTGGAGCCCGGTACTTAACCGTCTAGAAGCAAAAACTGAGCATGAAAAGAAAAGATATCTCCCCCTGCCTGGACCCTCGCCCTCCCACGTCAAAACCTGCACACAATCCCATCCTCCCACATCTGCACACTGGACGTTTCAGATGGTATAACATGGTAACATTGATCATGTTAACCTTGTGATGCTCCTTCCACATGTCTGCCGCTGCTGTCAGGCAGAGGGGCCCCTAGGCCGGCGTCTGGTCTCCATGGGTCTGCCACAGCAAACTACGTGCAGTGATCACTATAATAACACCGTTATAATAACACCGTTGTGCATTCAGTTTTTACATTTCATTTGAACTGATTACTATCTTGTCACTTACCTGTACATCAGCTGCTGTGACACCCGTGTTTCCCATGTGTGTATTTGTTTACTTGTGTTCGTTTGTGTTGAAGGAGTTCTTGGGTCTGGACGGCCTGTCCATGGCGGACGTTGTGGATCTGGTGGAGCAGAGCAAACACACGCTGGACGACGTGTGGAGACAGACCGACTTTGACGCCCCCTACCCCCAGCCACGCATGCTGCGCCTCATGGACAACATAGGTACGCGTGCAAGTGCACACACACATGCACACGCACGTGCACTGGTGTGTCCACAGAACACTGGTATATGGCTACACTTTTTCAGGATGTGTTTGTGCGCGTGTCAGGTGGGGCCCTCGGCAGATACGTCCAGAGGAAGTTGAGCGGTGTGAAAATCTTGGAGGAGCCGTACGTGTCCATGCAGGAGAACCTGAGGATGGCCGTCATCATCTGTGAGCAGTGGGTGACGGCCTGTGAACACCTCACAGGACAGGTGGGGTTCGCCGTCAGCAGCCTTCGTTAGGAACAGGGATGGAACTGAAATGCCTTGACCTTGAAGACCCAACATTTAAATGATATTCCTTCTGTTTATCTGTTTGCATTAGGTGTGGAAGAGTCATACCTCGCATGTTTGGAAGGGAGACAAGCACCAGCCGCACACTCTGAAGTGCTTAGCGCAGAGGTTTGATGAGGTGAGGTCATGGATTCAGTCGATCAGTGTTGAACTGCTGAACTGCTTCACCACAACCACCACGGTTGTGGTGGAGCAGTTGATGAATGTATGTGTCATACTTTCCACACACCATATAGACGGTTCTAGAATGTATTGGGCCTTCCAGGGTCAACTTATTGTTAAAGATGAGGTTACACTGTTCTGACATTCAGTCTTTTGAGGTCTCCACATGCATCATGCTTATTATCGACTCTTTAAAGTATCAGTTTGGAAGGACGGATGCATTCACAAATACAGTTCTACACATTAGTCCATTGTGTGATTGTGTGTGTTTTCACCCGGTTGTCGGTGCAGGTAGTGACTTTGCGCACCGTGTACGAGAAGCTCCTGCGGCTGCTCCCCGGAGGTAAACAGCAGGCCCTGAGCCCCGAGCGCGTGTCTGAACCCTTCTCTGGACTCAGCCCGCTGCACTACAACCCCTACACCGAGGTAGGGCCCTTCATGCACCACCAACAGAAATGTTATTGTCGTCGGCGCTGCTGGCGGTGTGTGACTCACGTCGTTGTGGTCGTCTGAACGCGTGCTGAGTGTGTGTGCTTTTGCATTTTTGCAGCCTCTGTGGAGAGCAGCCGTTTGCCAGTTTGAGCGGAGTATTAGCACCTCAGAACAGGAAGTGGCTGCTATATTAAAGCGTTACATCGGAGATGTGCTAGACAACCCACAACAGGTAGCCCAAAGCCCCCCTTTGTGTGTGTGTGTGTGTGTGTGTGTGTGTGTGTGTGTGTGTGTGTGTGTGTGTGTGTGTGTGTGTGTGTGTGTGTGTGTGTGTGTGTGTGTGTGTGTGTGTGTGTGTGTGTGTGTGTCAGTCAGCAGATGGGCTGAGGTTAGTGATACAGTCCGTGTGTGTGTGTGTGTGTGTGTGACCAGCTGCTGCAGGTGTTTAAGAAGCACAAGGAGTTGATCAGGCGTCCGACCATCAGCAAGGAGCTGCAGTCGGAGAGAGAGACTCTGGTGGCCAGACTGCTGGACTACAACAAAGGTCTCCCACACTACCAATACCACACCCTCTGCTCTGCTCTTTCCTCCTGGGTCTCCTTTATGTCATTTCTCCTTTGTGTCATTTCTCCTTTGTGTCATTTCTCCTTTGTGTCATTTCTCCTTTATGTCATTTCTCCTTTATGTCATTTCTCCTTTATGTCATTTCTCCTTTGTGTCATTTTCGGGCCCTCTCTTCATCTACTGTACTGTCCTGCATTGTACAAACTCTTTTAGAAGTTTTTTAAGTGTCAAAGATTGTGGTTAGCACTCATTTGCCTCTGATAGTTTGACGCTGTCCATCTTTTATTATCTTAAGGTCTAAAGTCTGACTTTGAGTTCCGCTGCCACGGTGCTCCAGGGGAGAAGACGGGGCCCCTCGTCGGCAGGAACCTCCCTGAGGTGGTCAACAAAATCGTCTGGGTCCGACAGCTCATTCACAAGGTAGCGGTGCTGTAGCTTCACTGTGTGTCTGGGAACTCGCCGCCTCACCTTTCACCTTGGTGACGTCCACGGGCCTCGACGGCCGTTCCTCTGGTCTCCCTGCCAGGTGGAGGACTCCGTTCGTATCTCCGAGGCGCTGCTCCCAGACCTGTCGGCCTTTCGCTCCTTCATGCGTTTCTGTGACGACCTCCTGGAGGTGCTGAGGGCCTACGAGCAGGAGCAGTTCGAAGACTGGTCCAGAGAAATACTGTCCGGACTGGCCGACCCAAAGTCTGGTATCAGGTGGGTACACGTTCTTTGTTTTTATTTCGTTTTTTTCTCTCTCTGTTCTCTGCTCTCTGCGTCAATACTGTACCCTGGGAAGCAGCGGGAAGAAAGTGATTGAACCACGCCTTAGGGCTGTGCAGTTAATCGAATTTTGATCACGATTTCGATTCTTGGGTCAAACGATCTCCAAATTAATAAAATCGAGTTGGAACGATTATTTTGAAAAAAAAAAGACAAAAGTTCAAGACAAGTTAAATGCATTTTATTTTCAAACTCAAAAAGAATCGTTTGAGGAATCGTGATTTCAATCTTGACCAAAAAAATCGTGATTCTAATTTTTTCCAAAATCGAGCAGTCCTACCACGCCTTGCTCCTCTCCCCCCCCCCCCCCCTCCCCCCCCTCCCCACCTCTCCCACCTCTCTAGTCTACAAGCCAGTAACCGCGTGATGGACCTGGAGCACGTGGACGGCCGGCTGCGGATCCAGTACTCTGACCGGCTGGTGACGCTGCTGAGGGAGGTCAGGCAGCTGTCGGCCCTCGGCTTCGCCATCCCGGCCAAGATACAGCAGGCTGCCAACACGGCAGACAAGTTCTACGGACAAGCCGTCGTCCTAAAACAGGTACGCAAGCAGAGCATGCACACGACCGGGCGTGATGAGCCGCCCACACGCTCCACGGCACCCCGGCTCCAGAGAGGCTCCCCCCCCCCCCCCCCCCCCCCCCCCCCCCCCCCCCCCCGGTGAGGCGCTCTTCTTGTTAACGTGTTCTTCATCTATTGAAGGTGGCCCATTTCTACAACATCATAGACCAGCAGATGATTCCCTCTCAGAGGCCCATGATGCTCGGTCTGGCTCTGGCCTTTGAACAAGTCATTAAGGTACAGAAACTGGCTCTCACTTAACCTGGATCAAATCAAAGTCTGCTTTCTGTGTTAATGGTTTACACATTCTTATACAATTCAATATGTAGGTCAGGTGACGACGGTAAGGAATACATTGTCCGACATAACGGAAACATACGATGAAACATGAAACATGCAACATCCATTCATAATAATAATTAAATTACATACATTTGATTTATATAGCGCCAATAATCCCAGGGCACTTTTACAGTGATGAGAAACAAAACCAAAAAAAACAAACACATTGAAGGCCACAATTGAGCCCACTAGGTAATAACACGTTGGTTTACCTCCAGTCACAGCCCCTCTCCGTAGACCTAACCCGTCCCTCTACCTCCAGCCACAGCCCCTCTCCGTAGACCTAACCCGTCCCTCTACCTCCAGCCACAGTCCCTCTCCGTAGACCTAACCCGTCCCTCTACCTCCAGCCACAGTCCCTCTCCGTAGACCTAACCCGTCCCTCTACCTCCAGCCACAGCCCCTCTCCGTAGACCTAACCCGTCCCTCTACCTCCAGCCACAGTCCCTCTCCGTAGACCTAACCCGTCCCTCGTTGTGACGCGCAGAGTCCCCGGTCTCAGGCCAAGGAGTCGGGCGGGAGGCTGCAGATCACCTGGGACAGCCCCAGGGAGCTGGAGCTCTACATCGGCAAGCTGCAGTCCGCTGCCCAGAGGCTCTCCACCGAGAACCGCAAGCTTCGCAAGTGGCACACTGAGTTCACAGAGAAGGTAGTCCATCACCACACTGAGTTCACAGAGAAGGTAGTCCGTCACCACACTGAGTTCACAGAGAAGGTAGTCCGTCACTGAGTTCACAGAGAAGGTGGTCCGTCACCGGCACGTCGTCACCGTGACGGTCCGCCGTGAGTCGCTCTCAAGCAACTTAGAAAATTTGAAAAATTTGAAATTAGTTTCACATGTGAGGGAGCTTGAGTTAAATTGGTGCGTCAGTCCACTCCCAATCATGTTAGGGCGCTGTGCAATGCGGCAGCCTGTTCTACAAAAATATAATGTAAGTCTTCTTAGTATACTTTAAACCTGTACGAATTAAAAATGCATATGAAACCCTTAAGACTCATGTTCAACTCTACTGAGCCGGCCAGCGCCTGGGACAGGATTTCTATTGATATGCTGCGATGCCATGTGTGGGACATGGTGTCCACCTGGGGAGAGGCTGAGAGGCTTGACCCCCACGACGTGCACCACGCTCCCGTCAGGTGGTGCTCCTGATGAGCGTGGACCTCCTGAGACACCAGCAGCGCTGGAAGGACGGCCTGCAGGAGCTGCGCACGGGCTTCACCACGCTGGAGACACAGGTACACACGAGAGACGGCCGTCAGTCAAACCACGGGGCCACGACGAGGCCACTGGAGCGGGAGGCAACGGGTGCCTCGTGCGAGAACGCTTGTGTGTGTTTTGTCTTTGTCAGGGGTTCCGGTCGGGTGACATGCGGGCGTGGCGTCAACACTGGAACCACCAGCTGTACAAGGCGCTGGAGCACCAGTACCAGACGGGCCTGGAGGCTCTGAACAAGAACCTGCCCGAGATCCACGTGGACCTCGTCTTCAAGTCAGTGCGCGCTCTGGTGTTTCGTCCGTCACAACTCTCTCCAGACCACTGACACAGGCCTGATGTGCCAATGGTCGGGTCAATGATTGGGTTCTGTGCATGGATATTACATGAAGGGGGGGTTTGAAATACAGGATATCCTTTATTACATCCCATATATGGTCGGTTTACTTTCGGCGTGAACCAAGCTGGAGGAAGCTAACTGAAGAACTAATGCATTGTGGGTTGAATGTACACTTTGGCCGCAAACATAAATAATGCCTCTTTCCCACCGACAGTACCGGCTCTACTCGCCACGACTTGCAGCGCGGCGCGACTCGGTTTAGTTCAGGGCACGGCGCGTCTCCATCTAAAAAAAAACCTCTCCAACGTGGGCGGGTCGTAGAAAAGAACGTGGGCGGGTCGGCATTAGGTTTTAATCCCGGGAGACGGGATTCCCGGAAAATCTGATCGAGACTATTTCCTGATTCCTGGGAAAGGTGGGAAATGATGGGTAATAAAAATAAATTAAAAAACGCAATAGCAAAGGCGGGGGAGTCGTGTAGAGCTGGTACTGTCGGTGGGAAAGGGGCAGTAGAGACCTGTTGGGCCCTGGAGGCTGTACTGTACGTGAACCTCTCCCTGGATCCAAATGAGTCAGCAGGTTAAAGTGTGAGAGGGCTTCGTAACCACCGTTTACAATGACGAGTGAAAAGGAACACGCTGTGACCACATTTTAATTGGTGTGGGAATGTTTTTAAACATGGATTTTTTGCACACGCACGTGCCGTTACACAAGCGCTGGTTGTGTAATGATGTTATTACAAATGGCCATTCAGTTTTACATTTGGCTGGTCAATTAGAATCTTATTGGCCAATAAGATTAATATCAATGTATACGGTGTCATTATGATGAATGATTCATGAGACATTGATATTTACTGCAGCTGTTGGTATCATACAATCCTGAAAAAAAAGTGTGGGAAAGATAAGTTGGCCTTCCTCAGAGCTTAAAATAAGCAATCACAGGCCCTTTTCAGATTTGCTTTGTTGGTTAATCTCTCTCTCTCTCTCTCTCTCTCTCTCTCTCTCTCTCTCTCTCTCTCTCTCATATATATGTAGACAAGGCCATTTGCAGTTTCGTCCTCCCTTTGAAGAAGTGCGGGCGCGATACTTCAGGGAAATGAAGCGCTTCATTTCCATTCCGAACCAATTCAAGGGGGTTAGTGAGCAGGGGGAGGAGCTCATCTTCGGAGTCATGATTGACCGGAATGCCCCCGGGTTCCTCACCGTCTACAGGAAAGCAGAAGACCTCTTCAGCCGCTTGCTGGCCGTTCAGGACAAGTTCAAGGTGAGCGAGCGGGAAGTGGTGCTCGTGACAAACGTGGTTACGTTCAAAGTACTCGTATTGTCTAGTTGGTGTGACCAGTGTGTCAAAGCCCTCTTGCATCAATATCAATTGTACCTGTACCCACAGTGCTTTACCGGGGGAAGAAATAAACGGAGAGCAATTTAATCCAAACTGTTTTTTTTTTTAAACATGCCAACAACATGAACAGTAATTTAGAGAAAACAGAAGTAAAATCTGTTTTTTTTGCCAGCCCCCTCAAAACACTTTGTGAACGTCACTAAAAGACAAATTGTCTTTCAATGTCATACTCACATGATCCAGGTTCCAAGGAACGGATGTCTTACTCAGAAAACAGGAAACGGCTAGTATGTTGTTCGGTCAGTAACAGTCCCCCCTTGAGAAACGGGCACTGAAGTGTACGTGTGTTTGTATACGTGTGTTTGTGTACGTGTGTGTGTGTGTGTGTGTGTTTGTGTGAGCAACAGGAGTGGGTGGTGCTGGGCGTGGTGGACATCGAGACGCTGGTGGAGAAGCACTTGCACTCGGTGCAAGAATGGGAGAGAAACTTCAAGTCCCTGAAAGCCCGGGGGAAGGAGTCTGAACGCCTGCCCAGGTAGAAGCCCTCTCAGACCGTCACGCTCATCACCTGAGCACTGAGCACACTTCTGCCAGGTAGCATCAGGTTATGTGTTGTTTCGTAGCTGTGTGTAATTACTGACCTCGCTGCTGGCGCTACAGCCATGCAGGCAACTGTGCTGTGCAGCTGACCAGATGTTAAGCAACGGGACACACAAATAAGACATCATGAATCCTCTGTCTCTCTCTCTCTGTCTCTCTCTCTCTGTGTCTCTCTCTCTCTCTGTCTCTCTCTGTGTGTGTCTCTCTCTCTCTCTGTCTCTCTGTCTCTGTCTCTCTCTGTGTGTCTCTCTCTCTCTCTCTCTCTCTCTCTCTCTCTCTCTCTCTCTCTCTCTCTCTCTCTCTCTCTCTCTGTCTCTGTGTCTCTCTGCTCTCTGTCTCTCTGTCTCTGTCTCTATCTCTTTCTCTCTCTGTGTCTCTCGCTCTCTGTTTCTCTATCTCTCTGTTTCTCTCTCTCTCTGTCTCTCTATCTCTCTGTCTCTCTATCTCTCTATCTCTCTGTCTCTCTATCTCTCTCTCTGTCTCTCTCTGTCTCTCTGTCTCTCCGTCTCTCTGTGTCTCTCTATCTCTATCTATCTCTCTCTCTCTCTCTGTCTCTCTGTCTCTCTGTCTCTGTCTCCGTCTCTTTCTCTCTCTCTCTCTCTCTCTCTCCCTTTCAGTCAGGAGAAGGTAGACTGTATCACGGTGAATTGTGAGCCAGTCAGAGCCGTCATTGATGACCTGATCCAAAGGCTGTTTGATGCTCTCCTTGTCTCTCTCAGGAAGTCCATACAAGGTAGCAATGTGTCCATGTCTTTATATACCTATACACTTGTAGATATATCTACAGATGATTTGCTCACGTTGTTGTGGTGCGGGCGGTGCTGTTGCCCGGTCGCTCCCCCTGCCCCTCTCCTCCGCCCAGGCCACACTCAGACCATAGAGGCCTTTGTGTCCCACGCCATGGAAGCCTTGTCCACTCGCCCCGAGACCATCGAAGAGATCAGCGAGGCCAACGCCAGACACAGCCACATCAAAGCCCGCGAGCCGGAGGTTCAACACCCTTTTGGATCATTTAAAAAATTTCAGAAAGTCCAACCAATTATTAAGTTTACCTAGCGTGTGTGTGTGTGTGTGTGTGTGTGTGTGTGTGTGTGTGTGTGTGTGTGTCTGTGTCTGTCTGTCTGTCTGTCTGTCTGTCTGTCTGTCTGTCTGTCTGTCTGTGTGTGTGTGTGTGTGTGTGTGTGTGTGTGTGTGTGTGTGTGTGTGTGTGTGTGTCTGTGTCTGTCTGTCTGTCTGTCTGTCTGTCTGTCTGTCTGTCTGTCTGTCTGTGTGTGTGTGTGTGTGTGTGTGTGTGTGTGTGTGTGTGTGTGTGTGTGTCTGCGTGTGTGTGTGTGTGTGCAGATCCTGCCTCAGTTCCAGTGTGCGGAGGAGAAGAACCGCTTGCTGCGGGCCGTAGCCGGGGGGGGCCTGGACTCGCTGTCCTCGCTGAGGGCCCGGTGGGACAAGCTGGAGCTGGTCATGGAGAGCCACAAGCTCATGGTCAAAGAGCAGGTGATGAGGAACCATCGACCCCCCCCCCCCCCCCCCCGCCCTGTGTCTCTGTCCCCAGGTTGAAGGTGCTTTTGAAGTGGCGATGTGAAACGTCGCTAAAGACTAAAGCTAAATAGGATACAACATCAGATACAAAATAGTGATAGTTAAATTGTTCCCATTTTTTCGAATCAAACTTTCTAACACATGTCTTATTTTGTGCCTTTCATGTACTGAAAAAGTAAGCCCATCATATTAGATAATGCGGTAATAATGCGGAATATTGTTATCAAACTATTTCCTATGACTAGGCTGTCTGTCTCTCTCTCTGTCTCTGTCTCTCTCTCTCTCTCTCTCTGTCTCTCTCTCTCTCTTTGTCTGTCTCTCTGTCTCTCTCTGTCTCTGTCTCTCTCTCTCTGTCTCTCTCTCTCTCTCTGTCTGTCTCTCTGTCTCTCTGTCTGTCTCTGTCTCTGTCTCTCTGTGTGTGTGTGTGCCAGTTGCTATAATCATAACCAACTTCAATTGTAGTACGTGCATTGCTGCCTCCCCCCCCTCTGCCCATCCATATATTATGTATATATTGCAGCTATATGTATATATACGTGTTTGCATGACTGTGGTCCGAATGTGGCCAGTCACAAACGACCACAACAGACACCCCCCCCCCCGCCCCTCACCCAGCCTCCTCCCCTCCCTCCCTCTCCAGGTGGAGATGATGCGCAGCAACGCGGCAGGCCGCGTCCAGGCCTACCGGACGGAGCTGGAGCGCTTCAGGGCACACTGGGACCAGCTGAAGCCCAGCGACGAGGTGGTGGAGACGGGCGACCAGGCCAGCATGGTGGCCTGCCTCCAGACCATCACGGAGAAGCAGCAGCAGTTCCAGGGGCTGGAGCTCGTTCGTCTCAAACTGCTGTAGGTTTCAGTTTTACTGTGTCTACTTTATTGCAGTTTAATCAAAGGTTATAGTATTTTTTTTTTTGCATGCATGCATTTGTGTGTGTTCATATTGTGCATGGTAACAGTGACATTCTGACAGCAACAACTGATCACGTGATCGGACAAAAGAATATATATAATCCGGTATCTGGCTGTCGCAGGCCTGTAATAAGCCCATGCATTCATTTCTCCCGGCCCAAATAAGATGATTGGATGGGTTGCCTGTTGGGCTATCCACGTCCCCTGCTTCCCGTGTGCCCTCTGCCCTTGCACTCATTGCACATAAGTCTTCCACAAGGCCGGGCAGAGCTACTGCCAACGTGAGCGAGCTAGTCCCCTGTTTTGAGCGAGCGCCTTTGGACGGAACCTGAAGGGAACGGTTGGATCATTTCAACATCTTTCTTACTCTGGCCAGTTTTCTCCAAAGCGCCTACTCTAGCTGAACAGCTCACGAGTAAAAGCTGTTCAGCTCTCAAGTTTATTGAGACGGTAGGGGACTTCTCATCATCAATCTTGGTGCTAAGTCGTCTGTAAATTGAACGTAATAACACTCATACAAGTGCTTCACATCAAAAAAGTCAACACAATGTGCAGAAAACAAAAGCACGTCGCGGTGACACTGATGCTCTCCTGGCTTCCACCTCCAACCCCCTAGTGAGGACTGCGGTCACTTTGAGCTGGAGCCCCCAGACTTCTCGTTTGCGGAGGACACCATCAGGGACATGGCGCGGTGCAGCGGGACGTGGGCTCTGTACGAGGAGTGGCTGCAGGGCTTCACGGAGAAGGCCAGCGAGGACTGGATCACCTTCAGGTATGATCTGTGGAATGTTACATGGCTGCTAACGTTTCTAATGTTTAATAAAGAACCAGGGCGTCTTGAATGAGTCACGTTTATTATTAAAACATTAGAAACATTAGACTCATTCAGGAAACCCTGGTTCTTCAATGAGCAATGTGTCTACTGTTAAACATGACATGACTAATAAAGAAACAGGGCTTCTTGAATGAGTCATGTGTCTACTGTTAAACATGACATGACTAATAAAGAAACAGGGCTTCTTGAATGAGCCAAGTGTCTACTGTTAAACATGACATGACTAATAAAGAAACAGGGCTTCTTGAATGAGTCATGTTTATTATTAAAACATTAGAAACATTAGACTCATTACTACTGTTACTATTACTACTGTTAAACATGACATGACAAACTTAAGAATAAACGTGACATGACTAATAAAGAAACAGGCTTTTCCTTGAACGAGTCGTGTTGTTTTTAATAAACCTGACTAATAAAGAAACAGGTTTCTGATGTTTCATGATAAACATTACTCATTCGAGAAACACGTTGCGGGTTGTCTTGTGAGTGGTCATGTCTGTTTTCAATACTAGGAGCAAGACCTACCTGTTTGAGGAGTTCCTGTTTGCGTGGCAGGACCGACTGAAGAAGCTGGAGCAGCCCAGCACCATGTCGGTCAGACTGCAGGCCGAGGTGGACAAGTACAAGGTCCGCCCTAACCCTAACCCTAGCCCTAACCCCTAACCCTAACCCTAACCCTAGCCCTAACCCTAACCCTAGCCCTAACCCCTGGCCCTAACCCTAAACCCTAACCCTAGCCCTAACCCTAACCCTAACCCTAACCCTAGCCCTAACCCCTGGCCCTAACCCTAACCCTAACCCTAGCCCTAACCCTAACCCTAGCCCTAACCCCTGGCCCTAACCCTAACCCTAACCCTAGCCCTAGCCCTAACCCTAGCCCTAGCCCTAACCCTAGCCCTAGCCCGCCTTGGAAGGCTTATCGAGTCGACCAATGTCTCT
>NC_140274.1:22548313-22568313 GCF_964030765.1 Micromesistius poutassou
AATATAATTTTAGTGAATCAGAATTACAAAATTTAGATTTTCCACTCATCAAACGTGTCTTCATTCCTCTTTAACCTCCGGTCAGTGGAGCGGGGCTCACCTGTTTGAGCACCCAGTCCAGGGCGCGGTGGAAGTAGTCGCCCAGCCAGTTCTCCAGGTTGGCCTGACACTCCTGGGGCTGTCCGCTCAGCCAGGACTTGACCAGCGCCCCCACGTCCGTGTCCTCGTCACTAGTGGGGGGCAGTGGGGGGGGGGGGGGGGGGGGGGTTCAGAGGGAGGGGGCCGTGTGTACACATGCACTTCAACACATACACAGGAACATACACATGCTGACGCATCAACAACCCCCCCCACCCCACTCGCTCACACACATTCATCTGTAAACAGACACACACACACACACACACATACACCTGTAAACAGACACACACACACACATACACCTGTAAACAGACACACACACACACACATACACCTGTAAACAGACACACACACACACATACACCTGTAAACAGACACACACACACACACACACACACACATACATATGTAAACAGTCTCCCACACACACACACACACATACACACACATCTGTAAACATACACACACACATACACACACACACACACACACATCTTACATCTGTAAACATACACATACTCCCACATACACACACACATCTCTGAACACCTACAGTCTCCCACACACACACACACACACACACACCTGTAAACATACACACACACACGCACACACACACACATCTGTAAACACACACACACACACACACACACAAATACATGTGTAAACACACACACACACACACACACGTGTTCCTGACCTGAGGAAGATCATGCCCATGCGTGAGATGGTCGCCGGGGAGGCGCAGCTGAGGTCGTGGGTCTCGAACAGGAAGTTGACGTTGGGTCCGAACTGGATGCGCTCCCCGCTGGGCATGGTGAGCAGCCGGTTGTCGTCCAGCACCGAGTTCAGGCTCTCGATCCACTCGGGGTCGATGTCCCCATCACACACGATCCACGAGCTCACCTCTGGGGACCGCAAGAGTCAAAGTCAAGAGTCAAAGTCAAGAGTCAAAGTCAAGAGCCAAAGTCACTTTATTGTCACGCGTGTTACACGCGTGACAACACAGATTAAACTGCAGTCCTCTCTCTTGGTCCCACGGTGCAAACAAGCAATAAAAAAAAATACATTTTCTATTAGTAGAAAATATAAGTAGCCAATCAACAATTAACAGACATAAATAAACAATCAGCGATCAACACGACATAAGATAAATAATTAAAAATTTAACAGACATAAAATAAACAAGAGTCAAGAAGACGGACCCATGAAGGAACGGACGCATGGACATAGATGAAAACATGAATAACAACATGATGCATGAGTGGATGAATGAATACATGGAGGAAGAGAGAGATGAGCTCATGGACAGATGTACGGAATGATCAAATGAAGTCATCCACACATTCATTCAGACTTTTCTTCCATACGTTGAAGCAGGCGTGGTACGGTACTTCATGAGGGGGGGGGGTTACCCTGGGGTTCCCGGACCACCTTGCGGGCGCTGTGAGTGAGCACGCCGTCGGCCCACTCCCTGGTGTCCATGTCTATGTGGCCCAGGAGGTGCTGTCTGCCCATGGCCTTGGGGTTCATGGTGTACTGCTTCACCTGCACGGGGGTCAGGGTTAGAGTGGGGTCAGGGTTAGAGTGGGGTCAGGGTTAGAGTGGGGTTAGGGTTAGAGTGGGGTTAGGGTTAGAGTGGGGTTAGGGTTAGAGTGGGGTTAGGGTTAGAGTGGGGTTAGGGTTAGAGTGGGGTTAGAGTGGGGTTAGGGTTAGAGTGGGGTTAGGGTTAGAGTGGGGTTAGGGTTAGAGTGGGGTTAGGGTTAGAGTGGGGTTAGGGTTAGAGTGGGGTTAGGGTTAGAGTGGGGTTAGAGTGGGGTTAGGGTTAGAGTGGGGTCAGGGTTAGAGTGGGGTTAGGGTTAGAGTGGGGTTAGGGTTAGAGTGGGGTTAGGGTTAGAGTGGGGTTAGGGTTAGAGTGGGGTTAGGGTTAGAGTGGGGTTAGGGTTAGAGTGGGGTTAGGGTTAGAGTGGGGTTAGGGTTAGAGTGGGGTTAGGGTTAGAGTGGGGTTAGGGTTAGAGTGGGGTTAGGGTTAGAGTGGGGTCAGGGTTAGAGTGGGGTTAGGGTTAGAGTGGGGTTAGGGTTAGAGTGGGGTCAGGGTTAGAGTGGGGTTAGGGTTAGAGTGGGGTCAGGGTTAGAGTGGGGTTAGAGTGGGGTTAGGGTTAGAGTGGGGTTAGGGTTAGAGTGGGGTTAGAGTGGGGTTAGGGTTAGAGTGGGGTTAGGGTTAGAGTGGGGTTAGGGTTAGAGTGGGGTTAGGGTTAGAGTGGGGTTAGAGTTAGAGTGGGGTTAGAGTGGGGTTAGGGTTAGAGTGGGGTTAGGGTTAGAGTGGGGTTAGGGTTAGAGTGGGGTTAGGGTTAGAGTGGGGTTAGGGTTAGAGTGGGGTTAGGGTTAGAGTGGGGTTAGAGTGGGGTTAGGGTTAGAGTGGGGTTAGGGTTAGAGTGGGGTTAGGGTTAGAGTGGGGTTAGAGTGGGGTTAGGGTTAGAGTGGGGTCAGGGTTAGAGTGGGGTTAGGGTTAGAGTGGGGTTAGGGTTAGAGTGGGGTTAGGGTTAGAGTGGGGTTAGAGTGGGGTTAGAGTGGGGTTAGAGTGGGGTTAGAGTGGGGTTAGAGTGGGGTTAGGGTTAGAGTGGGGTTAGGGTTAGAGTGGGGTTAGAGTGGGGTTAGGGTTAGAGTGGGGTTAGAGTGGGGTCAGGGTTAGAGTGGGGTCAGGGTCAGAGTGGGGTTAGAGTGGGGTTAGGGTTAGAGTGGGGTTAGGGTTAGAGTGGGGTTAGAGTGGGGTCAGGGTTAGAGTGGGGTTAGGGTTAGAGTGGGGTTAGGGTTAGAGTGGGGTTAGGGTTAGAGTGGGGTTAGGGTTAGAGTGGGGTTAGAGTGGGGTCAGGGTCAGAGTGGGGTCAGGGTCAGAGTGGGGTTAGGGTTAGAGTGGGGTTAGAGTGGGGTTAGAGTGGGGTTAGGGTTAGAGTGGGGTTAGGGTTAGAGTGGGGTTAGAGTGGGGTTAGGGTTAGAGTGGGGTTAGGGTTAGAGTGGGGTTAGGGTTAGAGTGGGGTTAGAGTGGGGTTAGGGTTAGAGTGGGGTTAGGGTTAGAGTGGGGTTAGGGTTAGAGTGGGGTTAGAGTGGGGTTAGGGTTAGAGTGGGGTTAGGGTTAGAGTGGGGTTAGGGTTAGAGTGGGGTTAGGGTTAGAGTGGGGTTAGGGTTAGAGTGGGGTTAGGGTTAGAGTGGGGTTAGGGTTAGAGTGGGGTTAGAGTGGGGTTAGGGTTAGAGTGGGGTTAGAGTGGGGTTAGGGTTAGAGTGGGGTTAGGGTTAGAGTGGGGTTAGGGTTAGAGTGGGGTTATGGCGTATTTCCACCGCAGGGTGCGGGGCGGTTCGGTCTGCTAAGGTAGCGGCATGGGGTCGCTTAAACCCCGCCCACCATAAGGGTACTGTCTTAAACCCCGCCCACCATAAGGGTACTGTCTTAAACCCCGCCCACCATAAGGGTACTGTCTTAAACCCCGCCCACCATAAGGGTACTGTCTTAAACCCCGCCCACCATAAGGGTACTGTCTTAAACCCCGCCCACCATAAGGGTACTGTCTTAAACCCCGCCCACCATAAGGGTCCTGGCGGCGGTGGAAACGCGCGCCGTAACTGAGCTGGGCCAAACCGTACCCTCACTACTGGGCTGAGGGGTGCTGGTCTGAAGCGTACCCTCACTACTGGGCTGAGGGGTGCTGGTCTGAAGCGTCAGTCACCAGAGAGCTTACAAGTTATTTTTGAGAAAAAAAACTTTTCTTAAAGCGTCTCGCTGTTTCTCAGTTGGTGCAACACTAGTGTCACAAACTAGTAACACTAAATATGTATCTAAACCTCCAGGTATTATCTGAGTATTAACATATCATTATCATGTCTACAGCTCTATATAAAACCCAATAAATCAGTATTCTACATCCATCCATCAACACCACCACCACCACCACAGACAGCTGAACACAAACAGTGTCTAGCATGGAGCCGGTGCCCGTGCCCACGTACCACTTTTCCCATCTTGCCGAGCGCGGCCCTGAGCATCCTCCAGAGGGTGGACTTGCCGGCTCCGCTGGGGCCCACCACCACCACGCCCATCCGCTGCCTCAGCTGCTCCTGCAGCTCAAGGGCCTTCTTCACCTGCAGGGGGAAACGGCTCCAACACTCACAGCCCATACGCCGCTCTACCTCGTAACCCTTCACATATTACGAGGTGGATTTGTTGCAGCATAATAAAAAAAAAGCGCATTTGTTGCAACATAAAAAAAAAGGCAGGTTATTGGTTGGTGGCGTCTAGATTTGGAGGTCTATAATCATGTCCTCGTGAACCTGTCTGTGATACTCACGGACGTGTAGAAAGAGGAAGGTGGCAACGTTCGTGGCCCGCATGGACCTACGCACGCACGTACGTACACACGCACGCACATATGTACGTACGCAGGCAGGCACGCACACGCACACACACGCACCTGGCTGGGGATGAGCTCCAGGCGGGCCTCGCTGTAGGCCTGCTCCAGCGCGTGCGTGAGGGCCCGGTCCTCCACGTCCGTGAAGCTCACCCCGGGGAAGACGTCCCTGACCAGAGCGTCGAAGCGGAAGCTGTCGGCAAACGTCAGCTTGGACATGGTGTTGAGCCTCAGCGCCTGCACCACCAGACCGCTCTCCTGGACTGGAGAGGGAGAGAGAGAGAGACTGTATACCGTATAGTGAACAGCATGTTGAATTAGGAATGTATTTTGCAGCGTCTAACAGATAAACCTTTGACACTGCTTCAGAAAGTGCCTTGAGTTACTTTCTTAAGCTTGGTAAAGAGTCCCTGTGTGTCTCCGTACATCAACATCAGTAATGTTGAACTGGTTACGGTTGATTGTATTCAAGCCAATACCCCAAATTATGGCACATTTCCACTGGCGGGTACGCTTCAGACCAGCACCCCTCAGCCCAGTAGTGAGGGTGTGGTTTGGCCCAGCTCAGTTCGGCTCGTGTTTCCACCGCCGCCAGTACCCTTATGGTGGGCGGGGTTTAAGCCGGACAGCGATAGCCACGGCAGCTACGTAAGCATCGTGACCTCATAGCGGCCCGACACAGTGTAGCCTGCTAATGAATCCAAGGAAAAAGAAGAACGCGCACAATGAACAAAGAGCAACAATGTAGGACGTCCAAGAAGGACAGCAAGCGATATAGCTCCCTTTCTGGGTTGCAATCAAACCTTTCTTAAAGGAAGTCACCCAACATCTTCAACATATGTTGAATGATAGGAAGAACAGGTAACCTACAAAACGACTCTGAGCCCTGCCTTTATTTAACACACACACACACAGATAACCAAACACACACACGTCATGACCCACAATCATGACTGCCACGTGCCGTCGTCGCCTCCGCCGACCCTCCCAGAATCCTTTGCTGCACCGGGACCATGACGCCCACGGCCGGGATCCCCACAGTACAGTTTGTTGTACCTCTTTGAGCGGTGCAACACAATCATATCACAATTGAATTGGACAACGCTTGGGGAGCGGGATTTTAAAAAAGGGGGAACCTAAGAAGACATCAACATGAATAATATATATATAGCAACTGTATGTACACCGACGAAGTCAACTAAAAGGAAGGCTGTGTAATACAAGAGGCCTATTTCCCAGGAGCTATGCGGCGAAAGTTAACTTGTGCGATCGTTACGGCCAGGCTCCGGGTGATGACTGCTGTTATAAATGTGCTAATTACCAAAAGCTTGTCATGATTTAAGAGGCGTTCAATACTCTGTTCAATACCTCTCCAAAGATGCCACAAAGGGCCAGAGGCACAATTCCATAATTTATTTTAAGCTCTGAGACAATGAATTTGTCGGACTGCGCACGCACACACGCACACGCACACACAATAGAGAGAGAGAGTCAGAGAGCCAGACAGAGAGCCAGACCGAGAGAGAGCCAGACCGAGAGAGAGCCAGACCGACAGAGAGCCAGACCGAGAGACAGCCAGCCAGCCAGCCAGCCAGCCAGACAGCCAGCTGGTGTGAGTGTGGAAGCAATAGGAATGCAAAATGTGTGTCTAGATTAAAGAGAAAAGAGAGAAAAGAGAGAGAGAGAGAGAGAGAGAGAAAAGAGCACGTGGTGTTTCTTGTTCCAGTAATAATAATTTCTTTCCCGTTGTACTAGAAGTTTCCAAAAGGATCAACTCTCTCACGGACACCGCAGTCAGCCCCTGCCCAGGCACCACTCAAAGCACGCTCCTGGTGCCACTTGGTAGCACCAGTGATAAAAAGCATTCATTACTATGTTGACGATCATATGAGACAAATGACCCCGTTAAAAGAAAAAAATGAAAGGGTTTTGGGTTCACTGGCTCTTTAACGTCAATGTTACGTCACGTCGTGTAAAGTGTCATCAGGTGGTCGTATCGGGGAAGAGTACGAGTGCATCAGCACGGTATCGCAATCGGTGCATCTCTGATTCATCGTGTGACGTCGTATTCAGCTCCTCAGGCCTGAGAACGTTTGGGGGCAGAAACCAAAGTTATTGGGTCTGTGGTCTATGGTCCACCTGAGGCCGTTCCAGAGGCTTTACGGAGGAGGCACGGCGGTATCGATCACTCGGGGAACCATTCCAAGTTCTATGTGGTGCAATTTGAGTCCCAGACCAGATTTTCAAAAAGACAGAAGCTGAATATAAATAGAAACATAAACCATAGTGATGTCATCCAAAAACCAAGTCTTAGCACTTCAATGGAAAAGATATAAATATGAAGCTGATTAAAAACCTTTAAATGGTAAAGTATAATCCCAAAATGTTTCGGATTGGGTCTCCCAAAGGCTTTGATGAACATTTCTCGAGTTTCTTTTAATGAAACGTATAAACTTGCTTAACGGGGAACCGTGCTAGGAATGCATTGATTGAATCTCGTAGGTGGAAGTTCCCATTCTAAAATGAGGGTTTACCTTCCATTTAACCATCGCTTAAAACGTCTCTGCACACCATCTTCAGCATCGTACACGTCCACTACCAGAAACAGACACTGACGCATCGTGCTTCTTACTCTGGTCCTTGTCCTGGCTCTTCCTCTGCTGCTGCAGCAGGCTGCCGCAGCCCTTGAGCACCGTCTTCAAGGCTCGTAAACCCCAGTCGTAGTGCTGCTGCGGAGTCAACAGCTCCCTGCAGAGAGAGGCACACGCACACACAACCACACGCACACACAACCACATGCACACACACACACACACACACAACCACACACACAACCACACACACACACACACACACACACACACACACAACCGCACACACACCCACACCCACAACCACACACACACACCCACACCCGCACACGCACACACACACACACACACACACACACAGCAACGCATCAGGCCGTTATAGTGGTGCGGTTAGGGGGCTGCTGTTGAAAAGGTTCGTAGAGAAGGTGTGCCGGACATTAAATGTTTGCAAACAACTGTGTGTTCACTTCACAGGCAAAAAAAAAGGCGAAAAAATTGCACCCATTCCTGTCCCCAGCGTGTCGTCTACCTAGCGAGGTTGAAGATGGCGACCAGCTTGCGGCCCAGCATGGCGCCATCCCGGAAGCCCTCCGAGTACAGGATGACCTCGGCGATGAGCTCGTTGTCGGGGCGGGTCATGGCCACGGGCCGGAACAGCTGCTTCAGGTTGTCTGGGAGCTTCTGCCTCCCGCCGTAGCCCTTCCCCGCTGGGTTCAGGGTGATGAAGACCCCCGAGTTAGGGTCCAGCTCCACCTGAGGCACACACACAGGAGAGTCAAGAGGAACACTCGCGGGTGGAGACGGGTGGTGTCCGCTGGTCAGGGTGTTCATGCCTTGGATCCGTGCCCATAGCCCAGGCAGTACGTTTACATGCACAACTTAATCCCATTAAAGCCATAGTTCGACTGTGCTCCTCAATTGGACAACTGCAATCGTCCGCGTATACATGGCGGTGAGTAAAGCGACTCATTGGCCGAAGCGTGTCATGCCCCGGTACGATAGGTGGCGCTGTGCCCGTTTCAACTAGTGGTGATAGAGCCACCGGCTGACCTCTTTACGTCACCAGCAACAACAAACTCAGGCGGCATTCGAGAAAGATGTTTTTTCAGTAGACAGCTGTCAGTTCACTTGGGGTCCATATAATTTCTCCGACGCTCCATTGTTCCGACCGTTCGGTCGTATGCGGAGTCCAGCCGGAGGAGCTGGCTCTGCCGGCGGAGGAGTCCGCATACGACCGAGAGGTCGGAACAATGGAGCGTCGGAGAAATGATATGGACCCGGCTCACGGCCCCGGGAAAAGACCTCGAGCATGCGCAGAACGCAAACTCCGAAACGATGCCGTGTACATGCAGGTAGAGACCGGACTATGAACGACTTATCGAGGTGTTCTTATCCGATTTAGCTTGACAGTTCATGTGCCGATTTTTGTGCGAAGTAGATCGGATAAAGGTGTTTACATGCATTTTACAAGTCCTGTTGAGGTCTTATTCGTTTAGTTACCCGATTATGACTGAGTTAGAACTCCTTGAGCAAGATGCCTAGCCCATGTAATAACCTTTAACTGATTCACTGTGAGTCGCTTTGATAAAGCTTATGGGTTCATTATATTAAGTTATGGTAGAGAAAGGGCTGAAGCACAACTGCTCCGCTGAGGTGAATTGTGTGTGCGTGCATGTGTGCGTGCGTGCACCATAATTTGTATCCGCCTAATTTCAAGCGATAGCAATTAGACAACAATTATTGTGTTACGTAAATCACAGAGTATTGGATCAGTTCATGAGCTAAAGGAGCAAACCGGGTATGACGTGGAGACAGCTGATTACCCGGGAGAGCAACAAAGACGATAATTCATGTACCGCTAATCAAGCAATCGTGCATGTTAAGATAATGCTGGTGACAAGTCATGAATTAAAGCCACATTTTCAACACGGGTAAACCAATGAAAATATGACAATAACTTATTGACTCTTTGGCCAAACTACAAGCCGTTTGAAAACCATCCCTTCCCTGTAGCATAGTGACATCACAAGTGGGCATGTCCACTAGGGCTGCTCGATTATGGCAAAAAATCATAATCACGATTATTTTGGTCAATATTGAAATCTCGATTATTCAAACGATTATTTTTGAGTTTAAAAAACGTTGTTTGAAAACAACATTTCCCCTTAAAAATATACACAAAATGGTCAAATAGAAAATAAAGTCCAGATATGAATCCAGCTGTTCTGCAATTTATATTGCTAAAAAAAAATATATATATATATATACATATATATATATTTTTTTTTTCTAAATCGTTTCAACTCGATTGTATTAGTTTGGTGATCGTTTCACTCTGAAATCGGAATCGCGATCAAAATTCGATTAATCGCCCAGCCCTAATGTCCACACAGATATGAAATACAGACGAGCAACAGTTTGCTACGGTTTTGCTACAGCTAATCACGTGACGCGAGCCCTTGAAGCACGTGGGGGCGTCCACAGAGCCGTGTGAGCGTGCCGAGCGTACCCCCCAGACCCACCTGCTGGCCCAGCAGCTCGCAGCTGCTCTTCTGGTGCTTGAGGCAGTCCTGGATGGCGTGGATCTGCATGGACACGGCCGACAGCACGGCCTCGTCCAGCCGGTTGAACTCGTCGAAGCAGCCCCACGCTCCGCACTTCACCAGGCCCACGAAGATGCGCCCCATGGACTTCACGTCGATGCCCTGGTGGACGGACGGACGGACGGACGGACAGACGGCACCGTCATCTATTTTTAATGTAAGTTAAGTTAAGTTAAGTTATCCTTTATTTATCCCTTTTTGGGGGAAATTCTTTCTCTGCTTTTGACCCATCCGGGAGCCGGTGAACACCCAGAGCAGTGGGCAGCCGCAGTGCAGCGCCCGGGGAGCAGGTGGGGGTTTCAGGTGCCTTGCTCAAGGGCACCTCATCCGTGGATGAGGACGTAGGAGAGTGTTGCACAACCACTCCCCCCATCCATATTTTTGCCTACCGGTCGGGATTCGAACCGGCCACCCTCCGGTTACCGGTCCAACGCTTGTTTCACTAGGACGTCCCTCGAGACTTTAAGCTCTTCTTCGTGGGTTAGGGTTAGACCCACCGCGACAAGTTATTACTTGAGTATAAAATGATAGAATAGAGCATGTCCAAACTGACTCGGACCAATTAGGGAGAACGGAGCATGAACACGGGCTGCTTCTCAGAGTTTGGGGATGGAATTTGTTTGCAGGCACTGATTTAAAATGGGAGCAAAGGGATGAGGGATAAGGGATAAGGAATACGAGCTGCAAGCCCTAAAAGATAAGGATCCTGATTGTCGGGTCCAGACAACTTTTTTAGATCAATAGCTTTTAAGGCTTTACAGATCTCCACACTAGAAATAGGTTCAAACAAAAGGTTCCCCAGAGCTCAGAGACCCTGATGTAATTGTTCAAACTAGCACTGTTCAAAATGATAGCAATACTTCTTTAACATGTGTAAAAACTGGTGCAATTAAAACTCGAAGAGCACAGTATAAATTGCCTCTTAAACCTTGATGCGTTGACTTTGTTTTCATTCACAATGAATCCTGTTGAAATGACTTCAATCATGATGACGATGACGAGTTCAAGGATTACCTGTGTCAAACACGACTGACTCACTGCTGTTCTAGTGGCCGACCAAAAAAAAAAAGGTATTACCCCGTCACATGCATCGAGCCACATCCCCATTCAGATCCCACTTCCCTAAGTGGGATCCCACTTCCCTAAGTGGGATCCCACTTCCCTAATCAAAATGCGAAATCCCCAACAGGCACCACCCCCCTGCCGGTTTACATCACCAAATACCTCATCGCAGTTGAACACCAGCACCTGCCGTCCGAACAGCCCCCCCAGGGCTTTGACCGACTCCGTCTTCCCGGTGCCGGCCGGCCCGTACGGGTTACCCCCCAGTCCCATCTCCATGGCCTGGGTCAGCGTCAGGTAGCACTTGTCGGTCAGTGGGGTGTGCACCAGCTTGGCCGCGTTGCCCTTGGGACGCAGAGACACAGGAAGAAGGTTGACGGTCAGTAGCGGTTCTACATTGAATTGCGCCCCGGGCGGGACCCCCTCCGTGCACCCCCCCCCCCGGAAAGTTGTTGAGGGGGGGGCGCGCACGCAGTCGCGGTCTGACGGAGTTGTTGACGGGGGGGGGGCGATCGTGGTCTGCCCGTATCGCCCGTAGCTAAAACCGCCACTGTTGACGATTGTCTCTTCATGTCGTCATCAAACATCGACTGTTTACCAAAATGTATGTAGGGTATGGATCAGTGGCCATTTCTTTAAGACTGCAACGGAAGCTCGGCTTTCAAAAATTAAATGGTCAGATATATACTGTTGTGTTAACGTTTCATTGACTAAAAATGCGTTAGAACACGTCCATCTCGAAGACGAGTTTGTTCAGAATCAGCTGTTTATCGCAGGTCGACTGACTCGATTTCCTTCTCATACACTGAAGCTCAGCGTCCATCCACTTCAATGGGGCTGCATAGAACAGCTTTTTTTAGTGCGTCGAAAGTCGACGGTCATTGGATAATGCTGTGATTATGTCCCTCCCACGGACGCTCAGCGTCTCTGGGGGTGAATGGAGGAGTGGGCTGGCCTGGACGCTGGGCTTCTGCGTGATGATTGGAGGGTCTGCGAAAGACTGAGTTGCCGTTTGATTGACACCGATTTTGAACTATAAAACGTCACCGGAGCTCTCTTCAGTCCTCCGTCCCATCGCAGATTTTGCAAACGAGTTGAAAGAAAAACTGCAACCTATTTCTTGATATTTGCTTGGCGAAATTGCTAGACAATTTTCATTGTACATTTCATACACTTATTCACACAATTCCTTGTTTGAGTTTAACAGAATTCCCACATTTCCTTGTTCGAGTTGAATATCGTTTTGTTAGTTGGCCATCACTTTGATTCAGCGAGCCTGAGGTCTGAACTTCAAGTCCTGTATTCAGATCAGGACAGTCAGGACTTGCAGGGTGACAGGGGAACGTTGTGTGATTTCTTGGTGTTCCCTAAAGACATGGAGTTGGACAGTGCAATGCCTCAGCTTAACAAACTGTTCTCATTAGTGGCAACAATTGTAGCTACATCTGCAGGTAGCTTCTCCTGTTTAAAGCGGCTCAAGTCAAGGCCGTTTAAGCAGCCTAGCTCTGCTGAGAGAGAGAGAGAGAGAGAGAGAGAGAGAGAGAGAGAGAGAGAGAGAGAGAGAGAGAGAGAGAGAGAGAGAGAGAGAGAGAGAGAGAGAGAGAGAGAGAGAGAGACTGCACTCTTATTTGTTGAATTTATTTAAACTATGCAGCACTTATACTCCATTTTTTCTTGTATTCTTTGATTGTTCTCGGCCTCGCCTTTGGATAAAAGAGTCTTCTAAATGTAAATGGAGAAGAGAGCAAAAGACCAAGAAGTGCGTCCATTAGGCAACCAAGGTTTCCAACGCGCTGTCCATGTGGCTACGCTGTACATTAAGTCTAGCATGACAGTGTCCTGATGGTCAGCTCTATTGCAGCTTTTATTCATTCTTGTTGGGAAAATCTCACACTGAAATGCATGTGTGTTTCCTGTTGTGTGTTTCCTGTTGTGTGTTTCCTGTTGTGTTCATGGATTTCATGTTTGAATCCTGACTCACCGCTGCCTTCTAGTGGCTGAAAACAAAATCAAATCAAAATCAAATCCTGGTGAGACTCCCTTCCGACTAAGAGACCCCCGATGGTGACTGTGCTGACTCGGTCAGAAAGAGGGGGGTAATGGGGGAGAGGTGGTGGCGGGTGGTCAGCGATCAGGGATAACGTCGGCTCTGATTGTCACATAGAGTGTGGGGGGGGGTCTCAATCTCCCCGACCCCCTTAGAGTCGGGGAGGCAAAGGTTTATTCAAAGCAGTGAGCGCCTTGTGCCTGGAACACTGTACAGAAGCTTCTAGAGCTGCTTCCCTTAGGAGGATTCTAAGTAATGTTGAAGGACAGAGAACACAGTTCTCTTGGTCAATGCAATCGTTTGTAAAGTTTTTTTTTTTTGATGATGGCCAGGTTTATTAATTTTATCTGTCGCAGTTTATTAATTTTATTTTTAACTGTACTCATTTTACATTTCATACATAGTCTTGTCCCTAATCTTGCATTGTATATTAATTGATGCTGAATGTGGTTTATGAGAATTGTACATGACATGTTGATTGTCATTCTTGGAAAAAAGATTTTAATCTCAATGAATTTTTACCTGGTTACATAAAGGATATTGAGTGATTGAGTATCGGGTCTGACTTGGCGTGGTGTGGGGGGGGGGGGACGGAGACTGAATTCAGCGATGACGCTGGCAGCCAAGATGTGGCTAGTTCTCAGAGAAGGAGCGAACGGTCGGACAGTAGAGTCTTCATGTGCGGACCTCTTCATGGTCCCGGTCTCCTAGCGTGGACCACCGACCGGACGGCAAAGCAAGACCGGTCGCCGAAACTAGTCGTGTAATGTTTACCGCCAAAGTCAACCCCGACTATAAAGGTTCTGTTCTGTTCTGTCTGGTTCGTGAAGGCATTTTCCCCAAGAGACGGGACGATGATTATACAATTACTGGAGCGTTCATGTGTTTAACTGTCGTTATAAGAACGTGGCTGGTGTTCTAGGAATGGACTGCTCACTCACCTGGTACTCATAGGTGTACTGGAAGTGGGCGTGGACCATGTGAATGCGGCAGCACTGGTCGGATCCCAGGGAGAAGCGAAGCTGCTTCCTCCAGGCCCAATCGTCCGGGCTGCACACGCCGGCCTGGTTCAGCTGCTTCACCACGCTGATGTTGTGGATGATGTCCAGGATCAAGGCCTTGAGCTTCAGTTGGAGGACGCCTGTCTCTGCATTGACACGCACGCACACGCACACGCACGCACGCACGCACGCACACACGCACACGCACACGCACACACGCACGCACGCACGCACGCACGCACGCACGCACGCACGCACGCACGCACGCACGCACGCACACGCACACGCACGCACGCACGCACGCACGCACGCACGCACGCACGCACGCACACACGCACACGCGCACACGCGCACACGCACGCACGCACGCACGCACGCACGCACGCACGCACGCACGCAGACACACACACGCACACACACACACACACGTGTATAGCTTTTAATGATTGTGTTTAGCTTTTAATGATTGTCCCCTTAAAGTTTTTACAGGTGATTTATTCCTTTGTAAAGCACTTTGAATGGCCTAGTGTTTGAAGGGTGTTCAATTAGTAAACTTGCTTTGCCTTTTCTGACATTCAATATACTTGTCGCTCTCGATAAAAAGCAGTACTGCGCGTCACTTTTTATTGATCTGTCGAAAGCTTTGGACACTGTGGACCATGCTGTTCTAAAACATAGGCTTCTTTGTTTGGGTTTGTCAGATCACGTAGTTTCCTGGTTCACAAATTATTTGAGTGACAGGACTCAGTGTATTAAATATGATGGTCTGTGTTCTGAATTTGTGAATGTCCACAAGGGTGTGCCACAAGGTTCGGTATTAGGACCCCTCCTGTTCATTCATGTACATTAATGAGTTGGGAAAAAATTTGTTTGATGCTAACATGCATTTTTATGCCGATGACAGTTATTTGCTGTTTTGGATCAACTCATGCTAAAGATGTTGAATCTCTGCAGAGAGCTTTTGATGTGGTCCAGCATACACTCCTACAGCTAGAACTAGTCCTCAATGCTGACAAGACTAAACTAATGTTGTTTTCAAACACTGAGAAATGACCTCAAATTGTCCCCACAGTGTCCACTCTTGAGGGAAACGTCATAGAGGTGGTTCATATGTACAAATACCTCGGTGTCTTGCTTGATGACTCCCTCGCCTTCAAGCCCCATATTGGCAATCTTGTGAAGAAACTGAAACTTAAATTGGGTTTCTTCTTCTGAAATAAGTTTTGTTTCTCTTTTGAGGTAAAAAAAAGTGGCTTGTCACTGCAACTTTTTTATCCATTTTAGATTATGGGGACCTGGTGTATATGAAGGCCTCAGCTAAGTATCTATGTAAGAGTGACGCTGTTTATCATGCATCTCTGAGGTTTATTACTAACTGTGGAGCCCTGACCCATCATTGTGAACTGTATTCTCGAGTGGGATGGCCTTCTTTGTCCACCAGGAGGCTGGGACACTGGTGCACTTTTATATACAAGGCCATGCTTGGACTATTACCCTCCTACATCTGTAATCTAATCACACAGAGAAGTGTTGATTTTTATGGTTTGCGTTCAAATGATCAGTTGTTGCCGTCTGTTCCATTTGCCCGCACAGAACTGGGAAAAAACTGGGTTTTTTTTTATCTCAATGGGACTTTCCTGGTGAAATAAAGGTTAAAAAGAAGAAGAAAAAAAACAGACACAGACACACACAGGAAGTGTCCCTAACCTCAGACAGGAAGTGTGGAGTGGATTGACTTTAAGTTGTTAGTTAGTTGTGATCTTACTCATTATCTTTGTATTTAATTATATAAGTCTAAAATAATTTGGTCGCCAGTAGGCTGTCATCACTATTCTTTGTCAAAGCAACTGAATCTACTTGCTTCCCACTTTGAGCTTTGTTTAAAGGAAAACCAAACCCTAGCTGTAGTTGGTTACATAATAACCAGTTAACAAATACCCACTTCAATCCACAATCCAAGTTTAAAAAATGTAGCATTAAAATGTTTTAGATATTACCCATTGTGGGTCAAAGGCATGCTATTGGAATGCAGAGCACTTGTGAAGCCTGTATGAAGTGGTGTTGGACGGGTTTTAACAAAACACATCACACACCACTGAACGTCCAGCTGGTGACGCCACCGAGGCTAAGGTAACGACGCTCTGAGCGCGCTACGAGTGCCCCCGTTGGAGCCCTCCTTAGCTACGACGTGTTTTCACGACGTTCGTTACACGCGAACGATGCTTTCGGGGAAACGGTGTGAAAACTGTACGATGCTCGTACGATGAACTTAACGACGAACCACTTGGGCTGACGATGCTTTGGTGGAAACGGGGGCCCAGAGCTTTGCGCTAAACAACAGAGGAGGAGGAGGAAGCTGGCTGGGGAGGACAGGGGAACGACGGCGTGCAGTGCTGAAGGCACGCGGGAAATGAGTAGGAGCGGGATTCTAATTAGAAGAAAACTGCTTAACTCTGAAGACTATTTTAGTGTCCCCGATAACATCAACACCATAACAACTGAACGGTTCAATATGAAAGTGTACTTTACTGTTTGGATTAATTAATGAAGCAAAATATAATCTTTATCACTGTGTTTTTAGTTTAATCAGATTTTCTTATACCACATATTGATCTTATTCTGCCAATTGGCTCAATGCATTTGTACATGTGGGTTTTTACCTATATATGTGTTTACCTATTTGGATCCATTCAAATACTTTTTAATTGTGTTGTGGTTCTAGAATGCCACCAAAACAATCACTATTTGCTCTGTATACACGGTTAAAATATGAAGGTATTATTGGAGCTAAAGACTAAGACCTGTGAGAATGTGGTTGAATGTGGTCGTAGTCTTCAGTTTGTGCTGACAAAGGACGTCATCGCACATGCAGCACTTGGGGATTTCCAACTTGGAGAAACTCGTAGCTGCTGTGTGTAGCGCATTTCATACACACCATTACTGATGTACGTTATTACATAACACTCATGACGTACTAAAAAGGGAACACAAAGTGTGGGCTGAACCCCTGAAACGGTCTCTTTAAACATCAGGTGCTGGCTGGAGGTCTCTGTTTGTTTATTTCGCGTTTGGGCCCAAGTGACACACGTGCCCAAACAAGCTCCTTTGTTTGGGCAAAAGGGTATTTCATCTCTGAACAGGACCCACCCATGGCTCAACTGGTGCACACGCCACTTTTGCTCCACATTTCAGAGATGAAAGAGAGATGTGGTCCCATAGAGATGTGGTGCAAAAGTGCGTGGTGCAAAAGTACGTGGAGCTTGTCATTTGTGAGCAAATAACAACATTTGAGACTCGTAGCGGCAGATTCAAGGAGCTGTAGTGTATTGACTTGCGTTTATGCTAGAAGAATATCTATATTCTTATAATATATATATAAGACATACATTTGTGAGAAAATATTCCAAAAGCACTTTTCTCTGAGACCTCAAATTGACTGACGTGTTTACTGTTGTTTACTGATGTTTACTGTGTGTGTTGCCATGACATCTGAGGAAGTGCACCAGACAGAAAAGAGAACCTGTTACGCAGCGCTTAGAGTGAGTCACAGAGAAAGCTGAGGGGCACAACCCCTCCTGCACACATAGGGGCGTGAATCGAGAACCGGTTCCTACTCAGAACCGGGTCCAACTAACCAATTCCATCGGAATTGTACGCCTCCGACGTTATCGATTCTTCTTAACGATTCCCTGCGCGACGTTTTCCGGTTCTCTCGTCGAGTGCCATGTGTTCAAAAGCCTGCGTACGAGTCAAACGCTCTAACCAAGCGAATAACATATACGCACAGAGCAGCCAGCCTGAGCACTAAACCGCGACCCTGAGTCATCCCCGCTGACAGCAACACGCTGCATCGGTGGAGGGCTGCAACAAATACGTTGTTCAGTATGTAAAATATAAAAATGTAATGGTTGCTTTCGGTGCAGAAGACAGTGTAGAACGCCACTCAATGAACTACTCAGGGATCGGTAAAAGAATCGATAAGGAATTGGATCGATAGGCAGAATCGACAGTGGCATCGATATTGATAAAAACGTATCAATTCCCACCCCTATGCACACACGATCGTTTCCACGGGCTCCCTGTTTCGTTTCAGGATTGATTTTAAAATTCCGTTAATTGTTTTTAAATCTCTGAAAGGCTCTGGCTCCACATTACATCTCCTACATCTCCTCTACAAAATACGCTCCCCCGAGGTCACTGAGGTCCAAGGACCAATTACTGCTCACCACCCCCCCGTCACCACTTAAGAGCAGGGCTGATCGGGCTTTTCAGTCGTTGGCCGCAGACTGTGGGACGAACTCCCTCCTCATGTGAGGCTAGCCCCTTCAGTGCCCATTTTACAATCCCTCCTAAAAAACTTGTTTTATTTTCTCTTGCATTTAACTCCATATAAATTGAATTATTGTCTGTGTCCTTTTTTCTGTGCTTTAAATTGTTTCTAAGTTAATTGTGTGTTTGTAACTAGATAGTTGATTTGTACTGCACTTTGGGTCAACTGCTGTTGTTTTAAAGGGCTCTAAAAGTAAACTTGACTTGAACACGACACACGAGCACAACAGCAGTACCGGTGGCGCTGGGGTCGTGGGCGCTGGTGTCCACCGTGGTGTAGTGCTCCAGCTTGGCAGAGAGCTCCAGCTCCAGCCTCTGCAGGCTCTGCTCCCTCAGCGCCTGCTCCACGTCCTCGGTGAACTGGATCTGCTCGGCAAGGCCCAGGATCTGCACACAGCACACCCGTTGAGCAGTCAGTGTGTCAGACGTCCGTGGTGATCAGGTAGAGGGGACGGGAACAGATGGATTATGCATGCTTGGACTTCACTCGTACTATTTAGTACTGTTGAGTCGTTTTGTTTTTATCCAAAGCGTTACGTTTAGATGTATGGCCTTAATGATCACGTTAGGGTTAGGCATCTTGCTCAAGGGACGCTTACATGACATGGAGCCGTTTGGCTCTCGTGTGATCCTAACCAGACTGGTTCTGATGCAGGGGGGTCTCTGAAGACGTGTGGGTCCCTGCGTGTGACGAAGGCCTACCTGTGAGGGGTAGCGCGCAGGGTTCACGTCCCCCTTCCTCCCTGCTGCGACACACTCCACGAGCATCTGCTTCAGGGTCTGCTTCATCTCCGCAGACAGCTCACTCAGCCAAACCTTAACACACACACACACACAAATAAAAACACACCCAGTACCTACTGCATGCACTAACAGAAACAAAAGGATGCTTGATTTCCAAAACAATCCATGCCACTACACCACACACAGCACATGGTCTTGTTAAGATTACCTCCACATTGTTGGAGATGCGCACCAGATTTCTCAAGGGGACCACCTCTCCCTCCAAGGAACACATGGCCACAATGTGCTGGCACAGCTCGTCAAACTGCACGCTGTGGATGCCTGCCGGGAGAATAGGCACGTGCAACAGCATCCCCGTGAACATTAAAACACACACACACACACACACACACACACACACACACACACACACACACACACACACACACACACACACACACACACACACACACACACACACACCAAGAGGAATGAGAAGAGAAGGAGGTCCTCACATTCTAATCACAATAAAATCCAGTTCTTATTGGATGGCCACGAATGGACTCTCAGTTTATAATCAAATCAAAGGGGCTGTAACGTTTACTAAATCGCTCCTTGGGATGTTTTCCGCCCAGAAGACAAACTAAAGACAAGTCAGGATGGTGAGGAGATCATTGACTTCGCTCGACAAAGTATCTGGTCTTGATTAGAACATAGCAGAGTGAAAACGGGACCCCTAGCAGGGCTTGATCCAGAGGAGAGGAGGAGAGAACCACGGAGTACGACACACACACAGGGGGGGGGGGGGCTCACCAGCAAAGAGCTTCTTGAGGTGGGACTGGATGACGGTGGGGTTAGTGGCCTGGCCCAGGACCTCCAGGAGGTCATCGTCCCCTATGAAGTAGAACCTGGGGAAGGCAGAACGCTTTTCCTGCACACACACACACACACACACACACACACACACACACACACACACACACACACACACACACACACACACACACACACACACACACACACACACACACACACAGTTTAATACTTTTATTTGGATAGTAAACAAGTGGGGAGGTACAAATGATCCAAACATTAATGGAAGC
>NC_140274.1:22573313-22575813 GCF_964030765.1 Micromesistius poutassou
GAAGGGGAAAAACTAGAACAAAGCAGGAAGCAAAGAGCAGTAAGGTGGAGGACAGACAGACTGTAAGGGGGCAGACAGAGGAAAGTGAAAGTGATGAGTGTGTCTCTGACAGCAGTGACATATCTGGTTTTAAAGTAAGCAACAGTCAACAAAAAAAACTTTACTCTGTAGAATTAATACAGTCGTTTTTAACCAAAACCAAAAATGCCAAAGGGGTTAAAATGGAGGAACATTTCCCAGTTTTAAGTTTGTTTTATACCTCGGCCAGACTCCACATGAGCAAAAAAGATGAGTCTGGTTTTACTGATCAAGAGGTTTTTAGATTAAGGAAACTTTTGCCTAAAGTTAAACGACAAATGAACAAGGATGATGATGGGAAGAACTCCAATGTGTGTTTTAAGTAATTTATTGGCTTTTATTTTTGTTCTTAACTTCTTACTTATGGATAATTTTAGAGTGGGAAGTCTAAATGTAAATGGAGCCAGAGAACAAAAAAAAAGAGCAAGTATTTATGAGATGGCCAAAATGAAACATATTGATGTATTTTATGTACAAGAGACACATAGTGACAGCACCAATGAGGCAGACTGGAGGAGAGAGTGGGAGGGGGAAGTCATTTTAAGTCACAACACTTCCCTGAGTGGAGGAGTTGGCTTCCTCCTCTCCAAATCTTTTACTCCGGTCTCACTGGAGGTCGAGCATTTTATCGAGGGGAGGTTGCTTTTAATGAGAGCACGGTTCGGCCTTTTTACTGCTGTTTTTATCAATGTGTATGCTCCAACAACCGGTACAGAGAGGAAGCTGTTTTTACAAAAAACTAATGATGTTTTAAATGGCTGTGCCTCGGAGGATTTTTTATTCTTGGGGGGGGATTTTAACTGTACTGAAAACGCTGCGCTAGATCGCAACCATGCAGAGCCGCATCCAGTTTCCCAACATGTTCTGAGGCAGCTGGTCTATTCTCATGGCCTGGTGGACGTGTGGAGGAGGACGCACGCAGACTGCCGTCAGTACACCTGGTCCCACCTCAGAGAGAGTAGGATCTCCTCAGCTCGATTAGATCGTATCTATTGTTTTAAGCATCATTTTAATATTTTTAAAATGTGCAGTATTGTTCCTTCTGGTTTTAGTGATCATTCTTTAGTTTTGTGTAATGTTTTTATTCAGAATATTATACCTAAAAGCGCTTATTGGCATTTTAATTCAGTCTTAGCATCTGATAAACATTTTAGAGAGGTTCTTATTTATTTCTGGGATGTTTTTAGACAGAGGAAGGGTGATTTTAGCAGTATTAGGCAGTGGTGGGACCATGGTAAGACTGAGATTAAACTTTTATGTCAACAGCACACCCTCAATGTCACCAGAGACATCACCAGATCTATGAAAGACCTGGAGACTGATATAGTGGAACTAGAAAGATTGAGTGAGTCCACAGCAGATCGAGGATATATTGAAATCCTCAAAATCAAAAAGCTAGCGTTAGCAGACCTGTTGGATGTCAAGGTACAGGGTGCACTGGTCAGGTCCCGGTTTCAAGCCAGTGCGGAGATGGATGCTCCCACTAGCTATTTTTTCGGCCTGGAGAAGAGGAGCGGGCAGAGGCGGGTAATCCACTCACTGTTAGCAGACACAGGGCAAACAATTACAGAACCAAGCCAGATACGGAAGCGAGCTGTGCATTTTTATTCATCGCTGTACAGCAGTGAGTATGAGGAGCAGGAAGCTCAGGTGGAGGGGTTCTGCAACGGACTGCCTCAGGTCTCTGAGGAGATCAATGCACAGCTAAACAGGCCATTGGAAATGCAGGAGCTGGTAGCCGCTCTGCAGGGCATGCAGGGGCGGCGGGCTCCCGGCATAGATGGCCTGAGCGTTGAATTCTATAAGGCTTTCTGGGACATCTTTGCCAAAGATCTTTTAGATGTTTTTAATGAAAGTCTGGCCTCTGGTTCAATGCCCACGTCCTGCAGGAGAGCTGTGATCACGCTGCTCCCCAAAAAAGGAAACCTGCAGGACATTAAAAACTGGCGCCCTGTGTCTCTACTGTGTGTGGATTACAAGCTTCTGTCCAAGCTCTTTGCCTCCAGGCTGGGGGTAGCTATGGAGCATCTCGTCCACCGGGACCAGACCTACTGTGTGCCCGGCAGGTCCATGGTGGACAACGTCCACCTCATTCGGGATGTTTTGGACATCTCCAATTCATTGGGTTGTAGCACTGGTCTGATTTCTCTAGACCAGGAAAAGGCATTTGACCGCGTTGAACACAACTTCCTCTGGAAAGTTATGGAAAAATTTGGGTTCAGCGCTGGTTTCATAGCCAAGATCAAGGTGCTGTACAGTGATGTTGAGAGTGTGCTGAAATTTAACGGCGGTCTGTGTGCTCCTTTCAGGGTGTGTAGGGGTGTCAGGCAGGGCTGTGCTCTGTCCGGCATGCTCTACACACTCTCCCTGGAACCCCTCCTTAACAGTTTACGAAACAATTTACAGGGCTTGGTTTTACCGG
>NC_140274.1:22580813-22600813 GCF_964030765.1 Micromesistius poutassou
CAGAACCAATTTCCCTCTCTGAGATTAATAAAACAATTCGGAATGTGAACGTTTGTATGAGTTATAAATCCCACAGACTCGTGCGTGCGCAGCAGCGCAGAGGACGTCGTGGAGATGACTCAAAGTCCTGCGGTCATAAAAATCCTATCACCGGTGAATGATGGTGTGACGATGGAGGAGATTAAACACGTAGGCCCGTTAATCAGTGATGGTGACCAACTGACAAAATTAAAATGTACATTTGAGTAGGCCTATCCTAACAATCCCCAACAAACGTGCACATACACACACACACACACACACACACACACACGTGCACACACACACACACACACACACACACACACACACACACACACACAAACACACACGCATAAACACACGCACATGAACACACACACACACACACACACACACACTTCAAAACAGATTTTTACCACCAAGCACAGGTGCACGTGCACGAATCACTCACCACGTAGTGGAACTGCATGTCTTGCCGTGCGTGCGCGCGTCTTGGAGTGTGCGCATGGAGTGGCGAGGTAGTCGGTGACGCGGATCCATTCAGCAAAGACATCCACGCGCTCCCCGGGGAAAGTTCCACTCCTCTGCCCTCACTGCGACCAGTAGTAGTGCGGCAGCTCGGCACAGTGTCGAACCGAGCTTATGTGATTATGTGGGCTGCGAGCAGTTACTGTGTGTGTGTGTGTGTGTGTGTGTGTGTGTGTGTGTGTGTGTGTGTGTGTGTGTGTGTGTGTGTGTGTGTGTGTGAAGAATATTTAACTCAAATTCCCCATGACTCGCAGATGTTTCTCCGGTGTTGGTCGTAAAGTTCCGCTAAAGTTTCGCTTCTTCGAGCTCAATCCTTCATCATAACTGCCTGCCAATGATTCTCTCTCTCTCTCTCTCTCTCTCTCTCTCTCTCCCCTGCTGGACTCTGCCGCTCTGCCTCTATTTCTCCGCCTCCTCCTCTACTCCTCCCTTCACCTGTCGTCCGTCGCTGCTCTCTTTGTATCGGCTTTTGTTTTTTGAGGTTATAATTTATTTTCCCATTTAAATGTTCTATTCACGCAGAAAATGGAAAATTCTAGATAAAAAAAGGGCTTTCTCTGTCACTCAGCTGTGTGTGTGTGTGTGTGTGTGTGTGTGTGTGTGTGTGTGTGTGTGTGTGTGTGCGCGCGCGCGCTCCCGCGTGTGAGCGTGCGCGTGTCACAAAGATAACGTGTCATGCACTGGCACCAGAAACAGGAAGACTGGGACTTGATAGTTTGGCCCCATGCGCGTGGCGTATTTGTTGTGTGTACGTGCGCGTACGTTCGCGTGTGTGAGTGAAAGAGAACACACACACACACACACACACACACACACACACACACACACACACACACACACACACACACACACACACACACACACACACACACACACACACACACACACACACACACACACACACACACACACACAGGCAAACATGTCGTTCTCTCTCTCTCTCTCTCAATTTCAATTCAATTCAATAGGCTTTATTGGCATGACATTTTACATGTGTTGCCAAAGCACAATCACAACAATAAGTAACAATAAATAACAGTATATGAAATAAATAAAGAATAAAAAGTAATGCGAGAACAAAAGATAACAAAACAAAACAGATAACAAAAGCAACTCTCTCTCTCTCTCTTTCTCTCCAAACACTAGAATAACACTCAACAACAAGCACATTTTATTAGAATATGTCAGGACATAGGCCAAACGAGATATAAAAACATGATTTATAATTGTGATCAACTGTCTTGGATCTATATGCAGACAGATGATCACAATAAGCAGGGAACACTATCAATTGAAAGTTGTAGAATTGAGTTAGTAGAATGCAAATAATGATAATGCCTGTATACCTTATAGGCCTAAACACCTGGAAGACGTTGCTCCATTGTATACCTTGTTTTTCCAAAAAAGGAAAAACGATAGTTCAATTTAGTCAAATCTCTGTTTATTCTGCCACAATGCATACCTTAGAAACTGGATTTTATATATGAGCAAATGTTGATGCAGTGGTCGCATTACGTTAACATAATTGTGCACCAGCGGCCACTGTCCGTTAGAGGGCGCCAGATACTATGGGAACAATCATGTTTCATTTTGATAAAACATTAAGAAGTAAACATTCACGTACAAAAACATAATTGTGGGAGATTGGATATCCATTCATCAACACGGTAAATATTGCAATTTAAACCTTCCTGTGTTGAGGAGTCAGAGTTGAATTGTCTGTTTCACTCCTGTATGGCAGTGTCACAAGACAAGCTCGACAATTACAATTACATTGCATGGAAACACAAAAGTCATTCAATGTTTAGATGGCAAAATATGATTCTGACAAACAATATTGATGCATATAACACTTATGACACTTCAACTATATCTCAGCAGTAACTTAAGATATATCCCAGCAAACATTTCCTCGACCTGCGTCTAAGCGAACAAGTCCAGTAGACGTTGAGTCACGACGTGACTTCATTTCGACATGAAAACATAATCATTAGAGGAATGGTGATTTCAACGAACACTTATTTTAGAGTGGTGTAACCGAATAAACACTCCCAGCAAACATTTATGCATTCAACAAGTCTAAAATACGCCAGGTCACAACGTGACTTTATTTCGACCATTTGCCGACATGAAAACATACAGGCCTAGGGAAATGGTGTTTTCGATGAAAGCTTGTTTGACAGTGGTGTAACTGAATAAACACTTTATATCGCCGTTTAAATTAACAACGATGTCACTCTAACATTAACGTTAACGTGAACGGTAATGTTTACACATGAATTGTGTTATTGAAAAGTGTTATTATATTATATTATTATTCCAAACGCAATATGCTATCATGTATATGGCCAATACGGGGGCTAAAATGTTTTATTCCAGCATTTACTCGAGTTCCATTTAGGGTGCTTTCACACATACAGCATTTAGTGCGCACTAAAGGAGTTCGGTCCCTTGGTTCGGTACGTTTGCGTTGGTGTGAATGCAACCGGCGCACTTTGGTGCGCACCAAATCAGCCGTCCGAGACCTCCCTGAAGAGGCGGTCTCGATCCGCTCCATCTCCCTAAATTTGGTGCGGTTCCTCTGGTGTGAAAGCAACCGGAAAAAAATGGTCCAAAACTACACATTGAGGATGTTGGGAGGGAGCACGGAATGGGTCAAATTATTCAATTTTTTATTTCCTGTTGATCTCACGCTTACCCATTTGTTTATTCATCGGCGGCTCGAGATGAAAAAAAGCTCCAAAACCCTCAAACCGCGGAGAAACGTGGACTAGTGAGGAGATAAAACGCCTCATAAATATTTGGTCGGATCAGCACACACAGAAACAACGACCCATATAAACAGCACCAACACGTAATCCCTCCAACGCATGCGCAGGTAGTATCATTTCGCCGATAAGTTCGGCAGCATGCAAGAGTTGTAGGCGAGTTTCGAAAAAGATACTGCAATTTAAAATGCAACTGTATTTTTAAAAGACATTACCCTTTTATTATTTGCATGCTAAACTGTTTAATTTGAGGCTACATGGTGTATTCTCATGGATAGCGGGTTTTCGTATTTGTAACGTTCCATACGAACTGGGAGCGGGAAGCTAGCAGGCTAACGTTAGCTTAGCCCTGAAACGGGACGCTGCTGCCTCCCAGCTGGGGAGCAGCAGCGTCCCGTCTCAGGGCTAACGTTAAGCTGTGTGTTCTTGAAAATAAAACACGGGTATGGTCGGGTGGCAAAGCCCTTTCCCCGTGCGTTAGTCCCGTGAACTGTTGGGTCAATTTTAGGACCCATTGTTCTCATTATTCATAGCGAGAGGGGTGATAGCTTCCGATGTAGCCAGCGTCCCGTTTCAGGGCTAAGCTAACGTTAGCCTGCTAGCTTCCCGCTCCCAGTTCGTATGTGACGTTACAAATACGAAAAGCCGCTATCCATAAGAATACACCATGTAGCCTCAAATTCAACAGTTTAGCATGCAAATAATAAAAGGTCAATGTCTTTTAAAAATACAGTTGCATTTTAAATTGCCGTGTCTTTTCGAAACTCGCCTACAACTCCTGCATGCTGCCGAGTGCCGAACTTGACCGTGAAATGATATCACCTGCGCATGCGTTGGAGGGATTACATGTTGGTGCGCAAGGAAAAGTAGTTCCTAAATGGAACTCGAGTAAATGCTGGAATAAAACATTTTAGCACCCGTATATTGACCATATACATGATAGCATATTGCGTTTGGAATAATAATATAATATAATAACACTTTTCAATAGCACAATTCATGTGTAAACATGACCGTTCACATTATTGTTACAGAGTGACATCGTTGTTAATTTAAACGGAGATATAAAGTGTTTATTCAGTTACACCACTGTCAAACAAGCTTTCATCGAAAACACCATTTCCCTAGGCCTATATGTTTTCATGTCGGCAAATGGTCGAAATAAAGTCACGTTGTGACCCGGCGTATTTTAGACTTGTTGAATGCATAAATGTTTGCTGGGAGTGTTTATTCGGTTACACCACTCTAAAATAAGTCTTCCTTGAAATCACCATTCCTCTAATGATTATGTTTTCATGTCGAAATGAAGTCACGTCGTGACTCGACGTCTACTGGACTTGTTCGCTTAGACGCAGGTCGAGGAAATGTTTGCTGGGATATGTTAGTAAAAGGGATGGAGAAATAGTCCCTGGATGGATGAACTCGTGCATTGGTGCATTTTATTATCGAGAAACTGTCTACTTCAGAAATTGTTTAATGGCGTAAATAGCTGCAGGAGAAACCCTATTTAAACCTAATTTGAAAACATCTGTTCAGCCTTGCCTTAACAATTTCCTCCTCCTGTTCCCAATTTATAGTGTTTAATGTTGTATTTAAAGCCTGCCTTTTGGCACAGTTGCTAATTCCATGAGTCCCTTGAAAGGCACTTGAAATGAAATGTATCACACACAAACAGTGTGTGTGTTCACAAACTATCTTTAACAAATTAAATGCGAATTCAAAGGAATTCTGGAGACACAATAACTTCAGATATCAGTAGTCGACTTGGTGTTTAATCTGCATGTATTATAAATTGTAACAGCCGCCTTGTTTGTGTTTGTCTGTTTGTTGTTGACCCTTAGCAACAGGTTGCTAGGTGTCTGTTTTGCCGTGAGAAGACATTAGTAGGTCATTAGTTAGAATAATATAATAATACATCAATATTTATAATGACTCTGCATGACATCAGTCACTGCTCTCTAGGGAGAGAAAGAGTGAAAGAGTGAGAGACGGTCGGAGGGAGGGAGAAAGAGAGGGATGCAGACAGAAATACAGAGTGAGGAGAGGGAGGGATGGATGGAGACAGTAAGGGGAGAGAAAGCGAGAGAGAGAGAGTAGAGGGTGAGAGTGTTAGGTTGATGCCACAATGAGAAGGAGAGATGAGAAGGAAAGAGAAGAGTATAATAGAAGAGAGTGAACAGCTCAAAAAGCAGGTTAGAACGGAGGAGAGTAAAGGGGAGGATAGAGGAGGGGAGCAGACATGGCTAGAGGAGAGACTGATGGCCATATAAAGGAAAGTGCCGAAAAGAAGATTTAGGATGACGGTGGGAGGATGAACTTCCTTCTTTCCCCCTGTAATCCCTCCATTCACTGGAAGGTAACCCCCCCCTGTCTCCTTTCCTCCCTTCCCCTCCTCTCATCTCTCTCCTCTCACCCTCCCTCATCCATTCTTGTGAGGGCTTAGGTCCTGTGAATTAAAAGTGATGCATTAAGAGGATTAATTTGTTTCTTAACTTCAGTGGGGGAGAAAATAACAGCCTTTAAAGATAATTCCTGCAATAATCTTCAACTGAAACGGAGCGCACCCTTGACATATATTGTTGTGAAAATATCTTTCACACAATTCTCTTCTCTCCGTCTTGATTTTAAATCCTTACAGAGAACTGATACCACATAGCTATCCACTTTAAGATGTTGAATCTGGGGCTTCTTAGGGCCTGGGGTCAACTCCCACTGTATCCCAAATATTTAGCTAACAAGACCTCAGAAAAACCTGAGGCAGCCGTTTGATCGGCTATGAGTCATTTAAAAAAAAAAAAAAACACAGATGAAGAAATGCTCGAGGTGCACATTTGATCAATTTGATTGGTTGGAGAAACCAATGATGAAACCAAGTAGCCCATTCTTATACTGTGTGTTGTACTTGAAATTGTTCATCAGAGTTTAGTGTATTCTTTGTAATTCTTGATTCTGCTATTATTCAGGATGATGACTTGATGTCATCATCCTGAATATATAATATAAGGAATGTTATTCAGCGCAGTTCCTTCGTTCCCCCACTAGGCGGAGTTAGTGGGGAGGGCTGCTTCGTTCGTATGACTTGTGGCGTCAGGTTGGTTTAGGGGGGGGAACAAATTAGTTGTTCATAACATTCCGGAGAAGAACGAGATGATGAAGAAGAAGAAGAAGAAGAAGAAGAAGAAGAAGAGAAAAGTACTTCAAACACAGACAGAGCCGAACACAATCACCATGGAAACGAGTTCCAGACCAGAACCAAGGGAAAGGACCACAGCAGCATCCGCAACCAGAAAAATTCAAAGATGTTCTGTTTTTTTTTATTCATGGAAACAATATATTGTTTTTTTCTGCAGAGAGGAAGGGACAGATAGAGAATATGGGTTCCAATAGAGCGTACATATATATGTTTTTAATCTTTATAATTCTTCAAACACAGCAACCATTTTCTTTAACAGTCATTGACATTCATTCTGTGTGTCATGTTGTCTGCCAAGCACTGATGCATAGACTGGGAGAGAGAGAGAGAGAGAGATAGACTGAATGCAGAGAGGAAGAGAGAGACTGAATGCACAGAGGAGGAAGAGAGAGACTGAATGCAGAGAGCAAGGGAGAGAGATATAGACTGAATGCAGAGAGAGCAAGAGAGAGAAATAGACAGAATGCAGAGATCAAAATAGAGAGGGTCTGAATGCAAATAGAGAGACAGACTGCATACAAAAAGAGAGAGAGAGATAGAGAGACAGAGGGCCTAAATGCAGAGGGAGACGGACTGAAAGATGGAGAGAATAAGGGAACAGATATAGCGAAAGGATAGAGAAATAGAGGGGCGGCAAAGGGGAGAATGTGATGCAAGCCGAAAGGAGGTAGAGAAATAGAGGGAGAGAGCGCGCTACCGGCAGGAGAGTAGCGGATGCAGACAGGAAGAGGAAGGGTAGAGGAAAGGGGGAGGGAGAGAGCGGATCAAAGTGGAAGAGATAGACGAGGAGAGGAGTGCAAGAAAAGATAGATGAGGAGGAGACAAGGTTATTTAAAAGAGATGAGAAAGAGAGTGACTTAGGGAGGGAGGGAGGAAGGGAAGGAAGGAGCCTGAGGGAGGGAGGGGTTGAAGGAGGAAAGATAAAGAGGAGACAGAGGGGGATAGAGAGAGAGAGAGGGAGACAGAAGTAACAAGTCATGGAGAGAATAACGGCATGACAGGGACAGCAAGGAAGTGAAAGGACGACAGGTTGAGATCTGGAAAGAGTGAATGCAAATAAACAATGAAAGCAGAGGGAGAGAAAGGGGAAAAATAGAACCAGGGTAGTAGGAAATATAGAAGAGGAATTTTTCAGAGCAACGAGAGAGAGAGGGTGAGAGAAGATAGATAGAGATAGATAATACTTTTGATGAAGGAGGCCAGTGTATTTTCCTTTTTTTTTTCTCATTTAAACCATCTCTTCAATCACCCAGAGATACCAAGTTCCTCCTGATTGGTTCCCGGGGCGAAACCATGTGGTCAAAAGTCCCGACCATGAGCTATCGGTTGGTTCCGGAACTCCGGAGCTCCGCAAAGATTCCGGAACCCCTGCCTCGCTCTGGGAAAAAAAAAGTTGTGCGTGTGATGACTTGTTAGTTAAACACTGCCCCTGCAGATGGATGTCCTCTTTAGACACACACACACACACACACACACACAACCAGACACACATACACACACACACACGTGCACACACATCTGCATGCGCGGCAGGTCCCCTCCGGTCGTGGCTGGCTCCGTCATGAGAGACCTGGTGACATTTTAAAACCCTGTTTAGAGGAACCAAGGATCTGTCTCACTGTCTCTCTGGACGCACTACTAGAGACTCCACAGACCTGGTCCGACACACACGCACACGCACACACACACACACACACACACACACACACACACACACACACACACACGTGTACACCCACACACTCAAACACACTTTTTGTGTTTCATGGTACTCATGTTCATTCTGTGTGTGTGTGTGTGTGTGTCTGTGTTTGCATTTGTGTATGTGTATATTTGTGTGTATTTTGTTGTCTAGATCTTTTTTCTCCCCCTCCTTTCCTCCTTAAGTGATCATTGATCATCGAACATATATTTGATATAGGTCCATTGACATATATCATTTATATCTTTTTACATGATACATACAGTACAATTCGAGTATATGGCCGCCTAGAATATGTAAGAAAAATATATCAGCAAAATAAGAGCGGGAAAAATATACAAAAAGACTTCAAAAATATAATGATCAGCATCGTTCAAGTGCCAGTATTAAACAAGAAACGACCAACAATGAAAGCAAATCAAAATGGAAAAGTGCTTCAGTTGAATGTCGCTCGTCCGCAAGCTAATCGTCGCAGGCCAGTGTGAGCTTAGCCTTCAGTCTTTATTGTGCCATTGTTTGAGACGAATGCTAAGTCACTCACTCCCACACGCACACACATGCACGTTCGCCTTCATCTTCGTTGACCTAGTCGACGGTGGTCAAAAAGGACGGGTGGAATGTCTCCAGATTTTATACACGGTGAGCAAAAGTCCCGGGTGCTCGCGTTTTTTGGTCCTCGACTTAACGTCACCATCGTGATTGCTTCTTCGACGTAATTCCTCAAATACCTCTTCAGTTTTGGTTGACCGTCCTTCTTTGTGTCGCTCCCTGGATCAGGATGGTGGGACCGCTGCGTAGTTCCGAGAGTAATTCCGGAATGTTGTGGGATTCTGAAAGTTCCTCAATGTTCCGGTCGCCGTAAAGAAACCGTGGGTTCGTCCGATCCGAATCGCAAGACTCCCCGTGTACTTCGGTGTTTCCCTGGCTCCAGCTGTGGTGTAGCGGTTGGTTACCGTAGAGACGACACCGACACAGATACATCCACGGGTTTAGCGTGTGCTTCATGTTCGCTAGCGGCCTTGCGTATCCTGTAATAAGCTACCTCTGAATACAGACAGTACCATGAGTATCTGGCGCTAGTCTACAGTCTGGGTCTCAAGTGTCCCGTTTTCGTTATTCTACACAACAGAATTTCTTGAACCTTGCGGTTTTCTCCTTGTGGAATTCCAGGCGGCTGTCAGATTCCAATCTATTCACCACTTCTTTTTTTTCATCGTTCCAAGTTAAGCTTTTGGCAAAAAGCTTTAGGTTATCCTCAAAGGTGTCTTGCATCGGACCCTAATGTACACAACCCTGTTGATCCATCTAGTAATCCATCTCCACCTCCATCTTCTATCACTCTCTCCGCCCCTCTTGGTTCTATGGATGAAGGGGATATTCACAGCTGTTTACAGGCAGAGGTGCAGAGGGTCTGTCCTCCGCTGGGATACGATCCACATACCATCAGAGATGACATCACTTCCTGTCGCTCCAGAGCGACGGTATGGAGCGCTACCAACCGTAGCGTTAGCACGGCCGCGGAGGTGGCGATGTGTCTCCGGGCCGAGCGTGTTCCAATATGAATCGGGCGGTTCTGTCGATTGGTCGATGGCTTCCTCGGAGGGCTCCGATTGGTGGTTTGATTTGTAGAAGTTGACCCGGTCGGGAGGGCGGCCGGGAGAGTCCAGATTATCAGACGATTGGTCCTGCGAGCTTTCCGTCAAAACGCGACAGAGCCGCCCCCTCCCCCCTGGTCAGTTCAAATTTTTTTCCCCCGCTTAAACGCCGGCCGGCCGTCCGCCCGCTCACTGCCCGTTCCCCGGCGCGGCCTCCTCCGGGGCGTCGGTCGCGGGCGGCGAGGAGGAGGAGGAGGAGAACTCTGTGACGCGGCGCGCCAGCGGGTTGGTGCTCCTCAGGAGCTCCATGGCGGAGACGCGGGCGCCGCCGCTGGACGTCTTGCTGCCCTTCTTCTGCAGCAGCGCCATGAAGTTCTCGTTGCGCGAGCTCGACCTCTGGCTCGACCCCAAGGTCATGGAGCGGATGTCGATGGTGGCGGCGGCGGCGGCGCTGGTGGCACTGGCGCTGGCGGCGGCGGCGTGCTTGACCGGCGAGACGAGGTTCTGGCGGCTGCCGAAGGAGTCGCCGGGTTCCTTCCTGCCCAGGACCTTCCTCTTGGACCTGGGGGGGAGGAAGAGGAGGGGAGGAGAGAAGAGGGAGAACGGGATGGGGGGGGGGGGGGGGGGGAGAAGACGAAGAGGAATAATCTGTCAACAGTGTGAAGCGTTTTTTCGGATCGTTCTTGTTTTTAAAATTGTTAAACTTCCAGTCGCGTTTTTTCATTCACACATTCTTGACATGTGATGTAAATCGCTCACTGTTGTCCAAAGCACGAGATAAATACTGTGTTTGTTGTTTGTTGTGGCACGACTTTGAACGAAGAATTTCCTTTTCTTTTCATCTTCCCCTTCCTCTTTACCTTTTGTTCTATTTTCAGCAGTGTCACAGGTTGTTGCTTAGAGACTGGCTCGCGTGTGTGTGTGTGTGTGTGTGCATGTGTGTGTGCGTGCATGAAAATATTTGTGTTTGTGTGTTGGTGTGTGTGCATGTGAACGTGCATGATGAAAAAAATCTTCCATTCCATCTTACCAAAGCCTGACTGTAGTGTTGCCAGGGCAACCCCTGTTCAGATCCCCAGAGGTTAGTTTCCTAAAACCCTCTCTTCATAAAATACTAATAATGTCTTTATGAAGAAGTCATATCCATATAAAGATAAACAATTTCATCATAATGATGTTATCTCTTTCATGAAGAAATGAACTTATCTGTTCCAGAGAAATACACTCTCTATAATATATAATATATATCTTTGTATTATTCAATACAAAAATGTACTCATTTAAATATTATAATTTGAATGACGGTTGATGACGGTCTGGAAGGTAAAGCATGTGTGTGTCTGGTAGTTTGTGAGCAGGTACAGTAGATGTTTATGTATTTTTGGCAGATGGTTTCTCTATTTCTAAGTGATTGTTGGATTTTCCCCAGTGTGTGATAAAGACCTTAATGCTTACAGTGTTGCTTGGACTTCAAAATATACACAGCTTGACTGAGAAGTGTTAGCCCTGTGTGTGTGTGTGTGTGTGTGTGTGTGTGTGTGTGTGTGTGTGTGTGTGTGTGTGTGTGTGTGTGTGTGTGTGTGTGTGTGTGTGTGTGTGTGCGTGCGTGCGTGTGTGTATTTGTGTGTTCCTACCTGTGTATGATGGTGAAGAGATCTTCGGTCGTGTGAGTGGTGGGTGTGTGAGGGACTATGCCGTCATCCGTTTCCTCGGTGATGTGGAGCTCTGTCCTCTCATTGGCTGGAGAGGTGGTGTGGTCCTCAATCTCATCTGGACCAATCAGAGAACAGTTTTCTTAATAAAAAAAAAACATGCATTGTAATTATAATTATAATTATATATTATATTATTATTGTTATTGTTTCAAGTGATTTTAGATTTATTTTAGTTCTGTTTATTTGTAAAAATAATAAAAAATATAATTTATATTTCATCTTTGGTTCACAGACTTACAGGGTGAGCCAACCCAGAAATCACACTATTTTGGGATAAGTTGACATCTATCAATGATCACAAAAGCTCTTCAATATAAATCTAAGAAATGTATTCATGTTTTGTTGCGGTTCTTCCTCCATAACTCCATGCTTCTAATGACTACGAAACTTTCTATTCGATTTGGGAATATTTCTTATGTAACCCAAATACAGTCTGGTGGAATTCCCAGCTGAGTTGACAACAAAGTAAAATAATAAGACACTTCCACAGTATTTCCCCTTCATCATAAATACAAGATCCTTTCAGAAGCATCCCACTTTAAAGTTTCTTTCTCACCAAACTGAACTCCAGCAAAAGTCAATGATGTATCAAAGACCACCAAGTTCACAAGGTTACACTCAAAGAACGTTCCTTCAATGAATAAAAGACCAAATGCATTGCATGCAACCTGACAGAGTCTTGACAGAGTTCAGAGAGTAAGAAAGCCTAAATGTTTGATTGACTTCAAAGTAGCCCTCACCATCTGTATCATGACCCTTCTGCTCTGCAAATTACGTTCAAGAATAATTTGCCGGTCAGCATCTACATTGGTTTTGATGTAGGGAAAGTATGTAGGACATTTTTGCACTTGCAAAATGTGCACATCACAGAGACAGCACGGATGGTTGTTTTAATGTAGCAAGGCACAACTTGAAGTAACTGCTGTAATGTAAAGCAATGATGTCAATGATTTTTAACAGAAACTAACAGAGTTGACAGTTTCAGGCCGCAGTTTCCTCACCCCCCGTGTATGTAGTAGTACTAGTGTACTAGTGTAGTATTACAAGTGACATATCATAAAACAGCTGAGTGTGATGTGTGATGGCCGCCCCCTTTACAACAACCGCCCCCTCTGCTCCTACCCGGTCCGATCTCTGCCCCCGCCGTCTTCCCCTCCAGCTCCGGGAGCGAGAACTCATGTAGCCACGACTCCTTGGAGCTCTCCTCCTCCTCCTCCTCCTCCTCCTCCTCCACCACCTCATCCTCCTCCTCCTCCTCCTCCTCCACGTGGTTCTCCTCCGTCTCGGGAACGCCGGGAATACCGGGAAGGCCGCCGCCGCCACAGAAGGGGCTGGGGCTGATGGGGGGGTCCTCCGGTAGCGTGGCGCCGAGGGGAGAGCGCAGACCCAGCGGGCTGCCGTCCCCGGGGCCGTTGGAGGCGGGCTGGGCGGTCGCCTGGAGCAGCAGGACGCTGGGCTTCTTGGGGACGGGGGGCGGCACCTGGGAGGGGAGAGGGAGGGAGGGAGGGAGGGAGGGAGGGGGGAGGGAGAGAGAGAGAGAGAGAGGGAGGGAGGGAGGGAGGGAGGGGGGGAGAGAGAGAGAGGGAGGGAGGGAGGGGGGTAGAGTGGCAGGGAGGGGGGGCGGAGAGAGGGAGGGAGGGAGAGAGTGAGGGAGGGGGAGAGAGAGAGGGAGGGAGGGGGGTAGAGAGGCAGGGAGGGAGGGGGGGAGAGAGGCAGGGAGGGAGGGGGGGGGAGAGAGAGAGGGAGGGAGGGGGGGAGAGAGGCAGGGAGGGGGGGGAGAGAGACGGAGAGAGATAGAGAGAAACATAGAGAGAGATGGAGAGAGAGAGAGAGGGAGATGGAGAGAGAGAGCGAGAGAGATGGAGATAGAGGGAGAGAGAGAGATTTGTGTTTGTAACCCCAGAACGAATTATGAAACCAAAGTAATTACATTTCTTGTGGATGATCCTCCTACGTCGATATAAGATGTACTTTATAAATCCCAGAGGGGAAATTAACCGGGATATCACAGCAGAGAGCGCAGGGCAGTAACAGCAATTTAAAAAACCTACAAAAAAACAATGGTAAATACCTCAATATACACACGACTTGCCAAACACCCCTGCCTTAATATCCAGCTCTACTTGGATGCACAAAGGTTTCAAATTGCCGTATATCTTACAGAAACCTTGCACCAAACTCCGACAAACAACACAATCGAAAGGGGTGCGTCCTGATCTCCAGGACGCCCCCAGACCTCCTCAGACACACGCCCACCTTGGGCTTCTTCTTCTCGGAGAGCTCGGCCAGGCAGGACACGGTGATGCGCGACGGCAGCGTGTTGCTCTTGTCCTGCAGCTCCGGCACCTCGCTGCCGCTGCACGGCGACGGCAGCGAGCCGCCGCCGTCCTCCGGCCCCACGCGCAGCTCCGCGTCCGGCTCCGACTCGGGCTCCAGGCCCGGGTCCTCGATGAGGGGCTGGGGGTCCGGCAGCGGGGGCAGGTCGAAGAGGGACTGCGACAGGGGGAGGTACGGCGGGTCGTAGGGCGCGTGGTGGTGGTGGTGCTGCTGCTGCTGCTGCGGGGTCTCCAGGGGCCCCGGGGGGTTGGGGCTCTGCGGCGACAGCTTCTTGGGCTTGGGCTTCCGCATGACCTTGTAGATGTTCCCCAAGGGCACGGGCCGCTCCACGGGGGACCCCGGGGGGGACTCGGGGGGGGCCAGCGGCGAGGTGGAGGCGGAGCCCGGCGAGGGGGCCTTGAACAGGAGGTTCATCGGCCGCTTGGGCAGCGGCGGCTTGACCGCCACGGGGGGCTTGGGCTTGGGCGCGGTGGGCGGCGGCGGCGGCGGCGGGGGGTCGTCGGGGTCGCGGCCCCGGCCGTGCCCGCCGCCCCCCTCCTCCTCGATGGTGTCCGAGGCGCCGTCGGGGCAGTCGTCCAGGTCGCCGCGGGAGACGGCGCGCAGGCGGACGGTCTTGAGCTCGCTCTGCGTGACCACGGGCGGCGCCTGCGAGGCGCTGGGGCTGATCTTGCCGGGCTTGGCCGCCGTGGACGTGTCCGAGTGGCGCCGGCTGGCCTTCTGCTTGGGCCGCAGGGACGACAGGTCCAGGTGGGCGTTGACGGGCATCTCGAAGGACAGCCGGGAGCGCGCCATGGGGTCCTTGGGCGACGGCAGGGACGACTTCCGCTCGGGGATCTTGGGGCGCATCTTGCAGCCCGGCGCGGCGGCGGCGGCGAGGCCGGCCGGCGCGGCGTGATAGGACGGGACGGTGGGCGTGGGCGTCTCGGATTGGCTGGAGTAGCCGCTGGACGGCGACATGAGGCCCGGCGGTTTGAAGGGGGAGGAGGCCTTGGCGTCCGTCTCCATGGAGAACTGGGAGGGGGAGGCGTCCCGGGAGATGCTGGGGGAGTCCAGGAGGGACTCGGAGCTGCCCCGCACCTTCATGCACTCGATGACCGTGGTGCCGGTGGCTGTGCTGGAGCCAGACAGAGACCTGGGGGGGGGGGGGAGGAGAGAGGGAGGACAACGTTCAAACACCACGTGCACGGCAGACATTCTGAATGCAGCCACAAGGACATTTATGGACAGACACACACAAACCTTCACTTTTTCAATGTTTTTTCATGGAAAAATATAAAGAAATTGTAGTTTATATTTTATATTTAAACAAAACAAAAAATATGAATTATTATAACCCTAACCCTAACCAAAAAAATCACTAGACCTTTGCCTAACCCTAAACTTACCCCAAGATTTTCACTAAATTAAAAATAGAACAATATCAGAATATTAAACCCCGACTGCTGTCCCGCTCCTCACCTGTAGGGGTCGCTCTTCCAGTCCCCCAGCTGCCAGTGACCCTGGAAGTTCAGCTCCGGCTCCCCCTGCTTGTCGGGCCCCTGGATCTCCAGGCTGGGGGGCCCGTTGCCGCCCCCCCGGTGGTCCGGCTCGCCGTCGCCGGGGCTGGGCTTGGAGGAGCGTGCGGCGCCGGGCAGCAGGAGGAAGTCCTGCTGGAAGTCCGGGTAGTGCTCCGCGGGATGTGCAGGCTCTTGGGCCGCCCGTCGCGGTACAGCTTGCTCAGGCTCTGGTGGTGGTGGTGGTGGTGGTGGTGGTGCTGGTGCACGGGCCCCTCGCCTCGCCCAGGTTCTTCATGAGGGACACGCTGCGCACCGGCGGCGGCGGCTTGCGCTTGGACTTCTTCAGCGAGATGGAGCGCGAGCGCAGCCTCAGCCGGCCCTCGCCGCCGCCGCCGCCGCCGCCGCCACTGCCGCCGCCGCTGTAGTCGGACGCCGCCACCGACATGCTGTCGGCCGTGCTGCCGCTGTCCTCCGAGCTGGCGCTGGGGTACAGCAGAGCGTAGTTCTCCCCCAGGCCCTGGAAGTGCTGGTGCTGCTGGTAGCTCGTGGTTCCCTCGTGGTTCTGCTGCTGCTGCTGGTGTGCTGCTGGTGGTGGTGGTGGTGGAAGTGGTGGTCGGCCGCCATCCGGTGCCGCCGTTGCTCGCCGGCGCCGGCAGGCAGTACGGGGCGGAGCCGGCGTCGTCGGGCGTGGACAGCGAGCGCTCGCGGAACTTGAAGGCGTTTGCCGCCGCCACGGAGCGCGCCGACCTCTCGCGGCCGCGGCCCCCGTCGACCGGCCCCGCCTCCCCCGTCGGGCTGGCCGCCGCGCCCTCAGTCTCGCTCCGCTTCCCCATGGCCGCGCCCGTCGTCGTCGTCGCGGCGACGCCCGGTGCGTGGTGGCGCCCGGCGCCTCTCCAGCCGCCCGAGGGGTCCGGCGCGAAGGAGCTGCAGTGGGAGCCGGGGCCCTTGGCTGTGGGCGTGGCCCCCGACGCTGTGCTGCTTGGGCGGGACGGCGGGGCCCTTGTTGACGCTGTAGCTGTACGCCTCGTTCCACGCCGAGGGCGAGAAGGTGGAGCCCTTGGGGCCGTTCCAGGACGGGGAGGGGTTGGTGGAGCAGAGGAGGCCCGAGTGGTCCATGGCGGCCGGGACCTGGAGCGCGCGGGGGGCCGCGTCCAGACTGGGGTCTGGGGGGGGGGGGGGGGGGGAGAAGAGGATGGAGAGGAAGGAAAGGAAGGAGAGGAAGGAGAGGAAGGAGAAGAATATGGATAATAATATGGAAAAGAAGACGGAGCAGATGGAGGAAGATGGAGAAAATTTAGTTTTTTGCGTATTGATTCTGTTTGCTTTGACCTGATTTAATGTGTTTGTAATGTATTTATTAATACAGATAAATAGTGTTAATACAACAATATTGTCATTGGAATTCTAGTAAATATACTTGCTAATAATAACATAACAACCAACCAGCATCTCAGCAGTTTTTATCTCTTCTGAAATTGTTACAATGGACAAATACTATGTTGCTAAGACTGGACATATAGGGCAACGTTGGCTGCCTTACAAACACACACAGGTTTAAAGTAGGTTATTGCGAATATAGCTCAACTTCCACAGGATGACAGATCTGTACTAATGTTTACAACTCGACAGCAGGGGAACAATACACACACACACACACACACACACACACACACACACACACACACACACACACACACACACACACACACACACACACACACACACACACACACACAACCACACTAGCACACATAAAAGTAGGTTATTGTAGCAAGTTTACAACTCATTAGGTAACAACCCACATTCTCCAAGACACACTCTCCCTCGACCTCTCTCTCTCGCTCTCTCTCTCACACACACACCTGCAGCTAGGCTGGTGTCGAGGTCCGAGTGGGTCTTCCGCAGCGGGAGGGTCTGGTGGGGCGTGTCCGAGACGGGCTCCAGGGAGCGGGGCTCCAGGGAGTAGGGCGGGAGGCCGGCGAGGGCCCCCGGGGACCCGGAGCACTGGAGCAGGTCCACTCCCAGGAACCTCCCTCCCTCACCTGGAGCAGCGGGCGGAGAAACACACACGGAGGTCAGCACCCCCCCCCACCACCGTCACGGTCTAGGGGCCACCAGGAGCCTCAAGGGCCCCTTCCTGTCCAACGTGACTAACAGGGATTCTTTTGGACATGATCGGGGGGGGGGGGGGGGAAGGGGGGGTTTTGATCCCAGAACCTTTCTCTCCACGGCTGAAAGATTCATGGATCGAAAATCGAATTCCGCAGTCTACCTGAAGGCGTCCTTGAGCGAGACGTTTAAGCCTGTGTCCGCTAAGCGGCTCGACGGTACAGACGGTGACCGCCGGGGGAAACCCTCTGGAAGCGGGTGCACCGCGAGCATGTGTGTGGTGTTGTTTGGAGTGTTTCACGGTAAACAAGAAAACGCCGTGTGAGAAGATGCAATATTTGGAGCCGACAGTCTGTGAGTTTGTGTTTTTTCAGCCCTCGTGTGTGTTTGTGTGTGTGTGTGTGTGTCTGTGACTGTGTGTGTGTGGTGTGTGTGTGTGTGTGTGTGTAACACACACTGCTCACGAGGCCGGACGCGCAGTCATGTTTGGCCGCCGTCCATATTGGCTGGAGCCAGCTGGCTCGACCAGATGTTGCGAGAGAGAGAGAGAGAGAGAGAGAGAGAGAGAGAGAGAGAGAGAGAGAGCGAGCGAGCGAGTGTGTGACGTGTCCGTTTGAGTAATTCCGTTTGCGCCGCTTTATGAGGCCCTTCTCCTCCGTCGACGCGCAGAGTCGGCCGCGTCGGTTCCCATTACGCTGACGCCCGCGTGGCCCCCGTCGAGCCAGGTTAGTGAGTGGCGGTTTCCGTGACAACCCCGCCCCCCCTTCCCCCATCTCCTCCTCCCCCCCCCCCCCCCCCCCCCCCCACCCCCCCGCCCGCCAAACGACGACCTCGTGGAAAAGAGGGGGCAGATCCGCGGCGGAATCGATTGAACGCCGCGGCCGTGGCTGTACATCTGCGACACGTGTCGACCGTGACGTGAAAAACAACGCACAACCATGGTCTGGAATGCAGCCCGAGATACGAGACTCCAGCAGGCCCCCCCCTCCACTGTTTCCCCCTCCTCTCACCCATCTGTGTGTTTATCAAGCCGGGCGTCTGTCAGCTTCCTTCCCTTAATGGACTCTTTAGAGTGTGTGTGTGTGTGTGAGACCCGACCAGTGTGTTTGCAGATGACTTGTATTTCTAATGGGTAAATGAACGCGGATGGGTCCAGACGTTGTGTGTGTGCGTCGTCTGATCGTTTTCCTGTACCGGGAGGGTTGTGTGTGTGTGTGTGTGTGTGTGCGTCTGAGTCCGTAAGGTTTGAGCGCGCTTCCGTGTCAACGTTGATGTATCCGCTGCGGTCAGGGGGCCGTCTGTCGGATGATGAACGTCAGGTTAAAATGACAAAGTGCTCCTTGAGGTCTCGCTGTTTGTCTATTTGTCACACTGTCTGCTGCTTGCATGTCTGTCTGGCCTTCTGTCTGTCTGTCTGTCTGTCTGTCTGTCTTTCCATCCGTCCGCCTAACGGTCTGCCTATCCGCCACTCGGCCTGTCTGTCTGTCTATCTGTCTGCCTACCTGTCTGTCTGTCTGCCAACCAGTCTGTATGTCTGCCACTCAGTCTGTGTGTCTGCCAACCAGTCTGTCTGTCTATCAGCCTATCCTTTTGAGATTGTAAAAGCCAGCTGTTGATAGCACAGTCAGATATTTGTGTGTGTGTGTGTGTGTGTGTGTGTGTGTGTGTGTGTGTGTGTGTGTGTGTGTGTGTGATGTGTCCTTTACAGCCATGAATAATAGATGCTGTCTCCACTGTCACCATTATCCACCAGAGGGACCACTGTGTGTGTACATATGTGCATGTATTGTGTGTGCATGCACTGTTATGCATTTCTATGCATTTCAAACACAGAGCAACCATAGTAGTATATATCTGCAAAGGATTTAATTGTAGCTCTGGGGTTGACTGCTCTTGTCTGGCGACCAAAAGGATTAGTCCCAGCACTGCTAAACCCTGTCAGGCTGTAGGTTCAGGACAGACTGAAGCAAACACTGTCAGAGATACAGACCCGATTACACGCTTAACCATCAAAACATTCATTTATCTCTTTGTGTGTGTGTATTTCCATGTATCTGCAGGCGGCTTACAACTAGCTTCCCTATGCCGTAGTGCTGCATTATTTCGAAATTTCATTCTGACCTGCAATTTCCTAAACAAACGATTCACCTGATCGTATTACCTATCTGACCTTCTATCATTAGTGTCTCCTTATGTCAGTCAGTATATCAGGTCGACGACCAGCCATTTAGTCCGTCAGTTACTAAATCAGTCAGACAGTAGTGTGTTTGTCTGCTTTCTGTCTCTCTGTTTATCTACTGCGAAAGAGAGGAGAGGAGGCGGGAGGGAGAGGGAGAGAGAGAGACAGAGGAAAGGAGGAGGAGGGAGGGAGACAGAAAAATGGAGAAGGAGGGAGGGAGAGAGACTGGAAGAGTGAGGAGGAGAGAAGGAGGCTGGGAAAGAGAGGGATGGAGAGAGTGGAAGAGAGGGAGGAGGGAGGGAGAGAGGGATGGAGAGAGGGTGGAGAGAAAAAGAGGGAAAGCGAGGGAATGCAGGG
>NC_140274.1:22605293-22620293 GCF_964030765.1 Micromesistius poutassou
TGTGTGTGTGTGTGTGTGTGTGTGTGTGTGTGTGTGTGTGTGTGTGTGTGTGTGTGTGTGTGTGTGCGTGCATACGTTTGTGTGTGAGTGCATGTTGGTGTGTATGTTACACAATTTACTAAAAGGTATACTGTTAACCATGTGCGTATGTGTGGCTGAGAGAGAGAGAGAGAGAGAGAGAGAGAGAGAGAGCGCATTGGTCATGTTGATTAACCAATCATGACCTGGCGCTCTGTTCAATTCATAAAGAGCCAGGCAGGGGGGAGCCAATCAGACGCCAGGGACAGGATAACAGAGCGAGATTGGAAGGGAGATAAGGAGATAGAGTGAGAGAGAGAGAGAGAGAGAGAGAGAGTGAGAGAGAGAAAAAGAGAGTGAGAGAGCGAGAAAGTGTGAGATCAAATGGTGAACTGGTCTCGGAATTAGTGGAGAAATTAAAAAACTAAGGAGGAAAAATGGAGGTGTGTGTGAGAGAGAGAGATACCGAGTAACAATGTGTGTCAAAGAGAGCGAGATAGAAAGAGGTAGTGTGTGTGTGTGTGTGTGTGTGTGTGTGTGTGTGTGTGTGTGTGTGTGTGTGTGTGTGTGTGTGTGTGTGTGTGTGTGTGTGTGCACGTGTGCGTGTATGTGAAAAAGAGAGAGAGAGAGAGGGGCAGAGAGAGACAGAGCGAGGCGGTGGAAGTTCTAGTGCTCTGCTATTTTGAGAAAAATAGGAGGGAGAGAAAGGGGGGGGAACAGAGGGAAGGAGCTGATATAAAGGGAATTGCACAGGGATCAAAGGGGGAATGGGGCGAGAGAGGGAAACACAGGGAGGATAGAAAGAGAGAGAGACACTCGAGAAGAGGAAGAGGGAGGTAAGGGAGGAGTAAAGAGAGAGAGGGGGGAGGGAAATAAAGAGGAGGCTGGAGAGAGAGAGAGAGAGAGAGAGAGAGAGATAGGAGAGACGGTGAGAGGAGGAGTTGCTCGGGTAACTGTGGGGAGAGCTGTGTGACTGGAAAACAGAGAGGAATGGATTACTGCAGAGACAAGGAGAGGGTGAGGCGAGGGAGAGAGGGGGAGGAGGGAAAAGAGAGGAGGGGTTGAGAGGAGAACGGCGAGGAGGGAGGAGAAAGAGGAGGAGATGCGGGAGGAGAGGGAGAGAGCTGGGGTGGGAGAGGGGAGAGGGGAGAGGAGGAGATACAGGAGGAGAGGGAGAGAGTGGGGGGGAGAGGGGAGAGGAGGAGATGGAGGATATGTAGGAGGAGAGGGAGAGGGTGGGGGGGGAGAGGGGAGAGGAGGAGATGGAGGAGGAGAGGGAGAGAGTAGGGGGGGAGAGGAGGAGAGGAGGAGATGTAGGAGGAGAGGGAGAGAGTAGGGGGGGGAGAGGGGAGAGGAGGAGGTGGAGGAGGAGAGGGAGAGAGTAGGGGGGAGAGGAGGAGAGGAGGAGATGTAGGAGGAGAGGGAGAGAGTAGGGGGGGAGAGGGGAGAGGAGGAGGTGGAGGAGGAGAGGAGAGGTGTAAGGTGTAAGAGGTTTGTCAGGAATGAGGGGAGGAGATGATGGATGGAGAGATAGAGAGGGAGGAGGGGGCGAAGGTGGAGGAAAGGGTAATCGACATAAAGATGTAGAAGCGAGAGAGAGCAAATTGAAAAAGAGGCATGAGAGGTTCATGCGTGTGTGTGTGTGTGTGTGTGTGTGTGTGTGTGTATGTATGTGAGGCAGCAACTTGATTATTTCTGGTATTTTTTTTTTGGACCCGGACCCAATAAGAATTTAATGGAGAAAAGTAGATTAATTCCCAACAAGCCCTAACTGAACAGTAAAGATTAGTTAATGTAATGGATTGGATCGATACATGCCACGGACCCCTATAAAGTTTAGCGGCAGTTGGCAGGGCCAGGGAGAACGTTCCAGAGCGTCTCACTTAAACACCAGTCATTACAGAATCAGCCTGACGCCATAGAGCACATGCACCCTGATCCATGTTTATAATCCAGATCATGATCCAGGTTCATCAATCAAGATCATAAACCAACGGTTTGTGAACGAGGTTCATAAATCCCCAATTAAAGGAAATAAACCCCTGGATTATGATCTGGATGAGGAACCTGGTTCGTACCCGGGATTTATTATCCAGAACATAAACCGGGTTTATTACCATCCAGATCACAATCCAGATCCTAACAACAGATCATATCCAAGATTAATAATCCAGAACCCCGGCATCATGGGGACCCTGGAGAAAGAGACGGGTTGCTGGTTCCCTGCCCACATGTCCCCCGGCCCGGCGGTCCTGGGAACACGTCGGTTCTGGTGGACTGATTTGATATGGACGGCCTCCTCTCGTCTGCTAACGCTGCAGATAACGAGCGTTCTTTCTCTCTCTCTCTCTCTCTCTCTTTCTCACAGTCCTTTTTCTATGTCCCTCGCTCACATGCTCTCTCTCTCTCCCGCTCTGTGTCTCTCCCGCTCTGTGTCTCTGTCGCTGCCAATTCCCTCGCTGTATCACTTGGAGTGATGTCAATGTGTTCCCTCTCTCTTTCTCTCCCTCTCTTTTTTCTCTCCTCTCTCTCTTTCACACGGCTTTCTCACCCAATCTTTTTTATTTTCTCTGTTTCAATCGCCCACATTCATTCCTCATGCATCTCTCTCTCTCTCTCTCTCCCTCCCCTCTCTGCATCTCTTTCTCTCTCTCTCTCTCTCTCTCTCTGCATCTCTCTCTCTCTCTCTCCTTCTCTCTCCCCTCTCTCTCTCTCTTTGTCTGCCTTCCCCAATTTGCGATGCAGCTGTGGCAGCAGCTGCTCGAGTTAGAGAGAAACAGACAAACCAAGGATGAGAAAATGTCACTTTCTCACCCTTTCTCACCCTTTCTCACCCTTTCTCACATCCATCACCCCACCAGCTCCCAGCTCCATCGCCTCTCTTTCCATCTCCTCCTCTCTCCTTTGACTCTCCCTCTTTTCTCGTCATTCACACTCCCCTTCTGTCTCCCCCCCCATCATCACCTCTCTGCCCCTTGCTCTCCCCCGACTCCCTCTCCTCCATCATATCCCCCCCTCTGCCACCTCTATTTCCACTCATTTCTCTCATCCTTTCTCTTTCCTCTCCTACCTCCCCTCACCCCTCTCCCCTCTCCTCCCACCTCCCCCCTCGGTCCCCTAGTCATGCGGTGGCGGTGATGTGAATTCTCCCTCTATCTTTAGTCTTGAGTCACACTGCTTTTTATCCCGGCGGTCTCACGGGCGACGCCAGACACAGCCCTGGGTCAACAGCACCGCCAAACAATTCCACCCGCGGCCACTGGACGGAGACCAGGTGATCAGAGCGAGGGCAAACAAATCGGCTTTACCTTCACCTCCACTCACTTCCGTCTCCCTTTTCTCTCTCTCTCTCTCTCTTTCAAAGCCACGCTTAGTTGTTTGTTCGGCTAAAATCATTTTTGTGCCTCTTAGAAAAAACTCCTTTGAGGGTTGAGAATGAGGCAGAGCCGGTCAGACCGGTTTCAGATGATACAGAAACATGCAGCGGCTACAGTATGCTGCTACGCACGGGACAGGAGTTTATGTCCTGGGGATTACAATAGAACAGATTACAATAGAATATAATACAATACGATACAACAGAACATAATTGGATTTAATAGAAGCAGCTCTGAGTCTCTCGTAGTAGTCTATAGTATATACTGTAGAGAGGAAAATAATAGAAACAGTTCCCAACTCAAAAACATAATTAGAAAATAGAATAGAAACAGCTGAAAGAGTATGAATACACTAAAATCGATAGAATAGAGAAAGATTGAATAGAATCTTTCGAATGAAAGAATAGAATAGATTGGAATATAGCTGATTATAAAGTCATTTACTTTGCAAAAGACACAAGAGAGTGTTCATACAAGTGAACATACAAGCAATTTCTTTAAAAAGTAACTATTATTTCAGAATTATTACTGACTGTTTCAAAATAAAAGCATACTCCAATGAAGCCATGGTCCAAGTTAATAACTGAACCTATTAAGGGCATTCTGTCTGATTATGGTAGGACAACGTAAGTATGTAAAGACACAGACACTAGAAGGTGAATACAGGACATCAACTACTGCTGTCCACCTACTGGAGATCAGAGTTTATGAAAATATCACAACAACAACACAAAGAAACTGGTTCCAAAAGATTACAGTGCACCACGTAAAACAGAGTGCATCTCATCTTAACACACACACACACACACACACACACACACACACATACACACACGCACACACACACACACACACACACACACACACAGTTACAGTACCTGAGCCTACTTGTTCTGTTCAGGTTGTATCTTCCAGGTCAAAGTAACTACTACAACTAGTACTACGACTGCTTTAGTACACAGTGAGTTGAGCGAGAGAGAGAGAGAGAGAGAGAGAGAGAGAGAGAGAGAGAGAGAGAGAGAGAGAGAGAGAGAGAGGGAGGGAGGGAGGGAGGGTGGACGGAGGGAGGGAGGGAGGGAGGGAGGGAGGGAGGCAGGCGGAGGAAGGGAGGGACTAGGCAAGGCTGAAAGAAGGCTTTGAAAAAGGGAGAGACAGATGGAGAGAAGAGGAGGGGGTAAGACTTGATGGAGAGAGATTTAAAAAAAGGCAGCATAACAAAGGTCAAAGGTCACAACCTTCGGCAGGATGAGAAAATGAGAGAAAATGACGAGGTAGAAATTGAGGTGACATAACATTGTGTAAACACTCAGTGCCTTAAAGGTACCGTGACACATACAATTTCACAGACATTGAGTGGTCACCTCAAATCTACCCCCCAACCCCCAGCAACAGTTAGCTGAAATACAGAAAATAACAAAAACTGATAGACAGACTCACTGAAATGTCATTGGCTAGCAGGACGCCTACAGGTTTACTGCGGACGTTGGGGATTGATTACAGCAAAGCACGGCTGGGGGTCCAACGCCCTGAGCGGGATAGATTATCCCGCTCTTTCTCCTGAGCGATGAGTTTGAACTGCAGTACCCGAGCCAGTGGAAGTCTGAGGAAGCATAGCGGGGCTAACCCTGAAGCTAAGCCAACACATTAGTGAGTGAGAGGTTACTGGTGCGTGTGAAGTCGCTTACACTTGGTCATTAGCAGTACACATAATAGTCCCTGTCGCCGCAACCACCCTTGTAATTGCACTGAAATATACCAATGGTGTATCCACTAGCTCTTTGATAATAACTGTTCTTGACATGACCTTGTTGATTCGGTCTGCAATGTTTGTATCTGGGTCTGCATGTGTTTGTGTGTGTGTGTGTGTGTCTGTGTGTGTGTGTCAGAAGTTATAGTTTAAAAGTTTGTGTGTGTGTGTGTGTGTGTGTGTGTGTGTGTGTGTGTGTGTGTGTGGTGTGTGTGTGTATGCGTGTTGTTATGTTGATAGGGGTATTTTCTGTTTGCTTTTATGTGAGTCTGCAAACATCCAGTGTGTGTGTGTGTGTGTGTGTGTGTGTGTGTGTGTGTGTGTGTGTGTGTGCGTGTGTGTGGGTGCGTGCGTGCATGCGTGCCTGCCTGCATGCGTGCCTGCGTGCGTGTGCATCTTTTACACGCATTATCCAATCAGTATGCATTGCACTCATCAGTCGAGTGTGTGTAGGGTCTGGCCACTGCATGCATCCCCCTCTCCACTGTATGTGTGTGTGTTAGTGCATGGCGCCTATGCGTGCGGTCGTTTTTTGCATGTCACGTGCGCGCCGTGTCCAAGTGTGACGGTACGCCCCTGCTCTCCCAGCAGGGGAGCATTAAAACTGCACGCCTGCAGGCTCCTGGGAGCAGATTACTGGCGGGAGGTCAGATAGAAACATCTCAGAGAGCTTAGAGGGAATCACACTCCCCTCCTCACCCCGTCTGACCTCCCCCGGTTCGGGAGACACACGCTGATGGGGGGCGCAGAGCGATCCACTCTCAGCACCGAGGCTCTGGGTCTTGATCCTCAGCCCACTTGAAGGCATCCGGGGGGGGTCAGACGCCCTCGGACCCCTGCCCCGTGCCGCAATGACTCCATCTGAGGTCACCGCGCAGCACTTTGGATTAACGAGTGTCTTCTAAAACGGGGACAAGTGTTAAAATGTTTATAGGAGACGGTGTTGCTGCTATTACTTTTAATAGAGGAGAGGAGATAGAGGAGCGTCGTGTGTACTTCTTCTTGTGTTGTGTTACACATAACCTTTCAGAGGACCTTCAAACTCTCTCACCTCAAGGTGGCCCCGAGGAAAAGCGTGTTCTGGCAGACTAACAGCCGCCAAGGGAAGGAAGAAGAACGCTGAAGCGTTTGACTCTAATACTGAAGCTGGCAGGCAATAGCTAACATAATGATGCTTGAACACTGGCACTGAAAGACTGGCGCTATCAGATTGAAGTTAGTAAAGGGCCGTCCTTATTAAACAAACAAGCACAAGGTCCAAGTCAAGCCTTTGTTCTGACTGACTAGCAGTGAGTGAGTGCATTTCACGGTCCTTCGACAAAGTAATGATGTCATAGTTTAACGGGAAGTACATCAGTTAAGATGTTGGTAATAATGAGATGGTGGTGATCTCGGGAGAGAGATGTGTGTGTGTGTGTGTGTGTGTGTGTGTGTGTGTGTGTGTGTGTGTGTGTGTGTGTGTGTGTGTGTGTGTGTGTGTGTGTGTGTGTGTGTGTGTGTGCTTGCGTGTGTGTGTGTGTGTGTGTGTTGTGTGAAGTGAGATCAGCTTGCATCAGAACAACTGTTATGTAACCCTGGTTCACATCCCAAACTGCGGTGACGGTGGTGTGTGCGCATGTGTGTGTGAGTGCGTGTGTGTGTGTGTGTGTGTGTGTGTGTGCGTTTGGCCACAAGAGGGGAAAATGTGTGTATGGTAGAGTAGACCACACAAGGCCAGAGGAAATGCTGGCTGATGCTTTGATCTTCCATTTCATTTTCTTACTCTTACCCTAATGTTTCCTTTTTATTATTACCTTGAAGTCTCGTTCATCATCTCACATCACCATTGCTATCTATCTTGTTATGATATATCAAACTCAAGCAGTTTGTTGGTTTTGGGCACAATCATACAAGAATGAGAGTAGTCTTATTAAATGTGATGAAATCTGATGATTATGCAAGCAAATATCTTTCATGTGCATCCCTCCCTCAAGGTTGCTCACACATTCCCCCCAACGCCCAACTCCTCCCATGATGTTGAATAAATCTTTCCAATATCTACTTCCCCAGACTCTAACTTTACTTAATGCAGGGGAATTACAATTCCTGATACTTGAACTTTACCTAAGGCAGGGGAATTTCACTACTACTACAATTAATATCGGCCCGAAATCGGTTTCTGTGATGACAAATGACAGATTTCAAACTGGGCCTTGGAAATAACATGTGAGTGGATTCCTTGGGGCGGTTGTCACAAGAGGAGTGTCTGGATCTCACCCAGCCCGCCACGGGGGAAGATAATCGGTTATCACAACCAGAAACGCAGGCTTTCATGCTGCTCCCTGCTCAGAGCCCGGCTTATGTTAGCCCAAGGCTAGGACAGCCCAGGGCTTACTTGAACCAAGTAGACACACGTTTCTGATGGCCCAGAGCTAAGTGCTAAGCGTTCACACCTATAGCCACAGGCTAGTCGTTTCAATGGCTCTTCTAACTCATCACACAAACATTGGAACTGCACTGTGGTAGCTAGCCTACCTGAAGAAGAAGGTAATGTGAACACTTTGTTAGCCCAGAGCTGGGTAAGGAAGTAAGCCCTGGAGGCTAACCATAGGACGCAGGAAGGGCTTGACACTTGACTACCCATCAAAACATTTACATAAGATACAGGTAAAACTAAAAATAAAAATATATGTTTATGTTTAAACTAGAATAAAATGGTTAGTCGTAGCAGAAGCTTGTAACAAAGTTGTCACTCAAACAGTGCAGCCTTCCAATTCATTTATATAAACGGCACTCGCAGAGAGTACAGTTAAAACACAGCTTTGAAAGAGCAGTGACTACAGAGACAGGTCATTAAGGAGCAGGTAGGGGTTAGACAGTGAATACAGAGACAGGTCATTAAGGAGCAGGTAGGGGTTAGACAGTGAATACAGAGACAGGTCATTCAGGAGTAGGTAGGGGTTAGACAGTGAATACAGAGACAGGTCATTAAGGAGCAGGTAGGGGTTAGACAGTGAATACAGAGACAGGTCATTAAGGAGCAGGTAGGGGTTAGGGGTCATATTTACAGCTAGACTGGAGACATTGGGATTTGGACCCAGAACTATTTGGCCAGCAACAGTGGGAAAATACATCGCCCAGACTATAATGTTTAAAATAGAATTAATCTGACGTATTTAGTCATGGTTACAGGGTAGAGAGAGAGAGAGAGAGAGAGAGAGAGAGAGAGAGAGAGAGAGAGAGAGAGAGAGAGAGAGAGAGAGACATCACACATACACATACACACACACACACACAGAATATGGTGAAAGTATGGAGGGGATGGAAGGGTGAGTAGGGAGGTATGGGGGGGCTAAGTCAAACCAGACTTTACTAATCCCTGAAGGACCACTTAACCATTGTCTCTCTCTCTCTTTATCTCTCTCTCTCTCTCTCTCTCTCTCTCTCTCTCTCTCTCTCTCTCTCTCTCTCTCTCTCTCTCTCTCTCTCTCTCTCTCTCTCTCTCTCTCTCTCTCCTCTTAATCTATCTCCCTCTCTTTCTCTCTTTATCAAAACACAGAAACACAGAATTATTCAACAGACAGCCCTCAATACAAACATACACACACACACACACACACACACACACACATGCACAAGCACATGCACACACGCAAACACACACACACACACACAAATTTATATAAAGGGCGTGCTGACATTTAAGAGAATAACCTTATCCAGGGCATGCAACCATAAATATAATAGTAGTAGATATCGCCAAGGTAACTGTGATCCTATATATTAAAACAACCACAGTATATTTTATTTGTTGACTCCAGTTTACCACCGTGTATTTGGTTTGGAAGATACTGCAAGGACAGACAATGTCACACACCAGCACCCACACACACACCAACACACACTCGGGCAAAATGAGGTTTGACATTTTTAAGTGAAAGCAGATGAGAGAAGGAAAAGGGGACAAATGAAAAGAGAGAGAGAGGAGAGAGGGGGGAAAGGAGAGCGGGAAGGGCGAAAGACAATACCACAGACTGTTGAAGACGGGATGAGATTGGGTCGGAGGGAGAGAGCGTTAATTAGAGAACGAGAGAAAGATTATGGAAAAGAGCGAGAGAGAGGGAGTTAATAGTCCGTTTTATGTTGAATGGCCGTTATTAGTGTAGCTGAGGGCTAAACAGGGAGGGAGAGAAAAAGGGGGAGGGAGAGACGGATAGAAGAGTTGGAAAAGGAGAGAGGGTTGGGGATCAAGGAGAAGAGAGGGAAATGAGGAGGAGGGGACCAGAGAGAGAGAGAGGAGTGGGAGAGGAGGAGGGGAGCCAGAGAGAGAGAGGAGTGGGAGAGGAGGAGGGGAGCCAGAGAGAGAGAGAGAGGAGTGGGAGAGCAGGAGGGGAGGAGGGGAGCCAGAGAGAGAGAGAGAGAGACAGCGACAGAGGTCGAACAAAATGGCAGCTGAACACCCACCGTGTGTTTGTTTATTTGGAGGAAAGATTAGCAGAACCGTCGGATCCTATCTCGCTCTCTGCACACCTGACCCACAGTGTGCTATCGGCTCTGTTTCTGCTCTTTGTATTTCTCAGGAGAGCGGCGGAAATTGGAGGGAAATCTGCCCGAAAAGCGACTCAAGGGGAAGATCTTTGCAGGACAATGGGTCAACCTTTTTCAGTCACAACAGTGCATACAAAACACACAACAAAAGAAAATGTATTAGATCCATTCAATAAAGACATATTATAAACAGCATGAATTACATATTAAACAATGTAGGCTATACATTATAGGAACGATATATGTATATAGCTATGACTATGATTGGATGCAATTGAAAAACACCCAGAAGGTGTGTGTGGAGGATTATCACAACGTCTGAACAAACGTCCCACACATGACAGAAAGCACATGATCCGAGCGACAGCCTTTGAGAGACAGTGGGTGGCCCCTAGGAACCTAAGTCCCCTGGGAACCTAAGCCCTTGTTCCGAGTGAGCCCTCCAGCCGTGTTCCCCAGCGCACCGTCCCTCAGTGTGTGTGTGTGAATCGAACCGCCCACCACTACAACTGACCTACACGGTATCTCCTTGAGGATGAACAGAGTATCTGTCTGTCCGTCTGTCTGTCTGTGTGTATATCTGTCTGTTCATTTATCCATCAATTATTATTATTCATTGACTAGCTAGCAGCTTATCTATTGTAAACACGATCAAGTCAAAGAAACGTATATGCTCTCTGTGTTCAGTTGTATACTCGACTCAAATTAAACAGACTCACACATTATTAAGATGGTGAGTAGGTAGTTTTTTCAAAGTGACTCACGGTGAGCTCAGATATAAGTCATTAAACCACAGGTAGGACTCAGGGAGCGTCTTACTCTTAAGACGATAGGTAGACTGTGGACTTTGGGGATGGAACACAAAACCTTTTGGCTGGGAGTCAAACACCGTAATACACACTAAACTAGCCTGACCCCTGGTCCACCTGCTCACAGACACACACACACACACACACACACACACACACACACACACACACACACACACACACACACACACACACACACACACACACACACACACACACACACACACAAACCCAGACTATAGGAAGGTTTGAAGCTAATGTCGATAAGCAGATGATAGAGTTTCATCGTCAGTTTCATTCAGGAGTAAGAGGGAAGGATGGAGTGACAGAGACACATGAATAAAAGCTCTCTCTGTCCTGTAGGGTTTACAGAGGAGAGGGCAGACACACACACTCCCTCTCTCACACACAATCTCGGTCTCACACATCGCACGCGAGCAAACACACACACACACACACACACACACACACACACACACACACACACACACACACACACACACACACACAGCTTATCTTGTTTAATTTCTCATCTCTTTTCATCTTGTTATCTCATTCATGAATTCCCTCACATGGCACTCTCATCTTACACCGTACCATTGACATCATAGCTTTCACCATCACGAGAGAATTGATGAAATTATATGAGATGGAGGAGAGGAAGGGGGAAGAGGAAGAGGAAGGGGATGAAGAGGGTGCAGAAGGTTAGGTTAACATAGAAAATACACGCAAATGTCATGTTTCCCAAGAAGGACCACCACAACCACCTGACTACCCACAGCTGAGCTATACTGCGACCTAGTGGCCATACGTGGAACTACAACTGCTTCAGAACCGTTGTAGGGCAAAGATATGTACAGAAGCATGTTGCCCATTATAAGTAGTGACTTAAAAATCATATCAAACACAGTGTATCTTGACTGCGGTAACAACCTTTGTAAAGTGTGACACTTTCGCTATGGTATAGAGTATATTACAATGACAATCTTCTTAAAAACTTCTTAACCTTCTTAATCAAGTAGGATTCCCATAAGTTGCTAGCAAGTTACTAACTGAAGCTGCGGCCACAGTGGAAGAGTTCTACGTTGCTTGGCAACACTTCACCGTGGTAACCATGCCGTGACTTGCTCTCCCACAGGCTCATGTCTAGCGTTCATCTTAGATTAGGATCAAAGCGCTCCAAGTCTGGTTCAGAAACAACAGCCAATGTCAGAGCCAACCAGCAGGTGGCAGAGAATGAATTAAATATATGTTCAAAATATATATTAGTGTGTTATTTTCTTATTAATTGTCAATTCGATTTCTCAGACAAGATCTTTGTAGAGCTGTATTCAAATACAATTGTATAACATTCCAATGACCTTTGTCCTGCAAAAAATATTAACATTATAATAAATATTACACACTTTTAAAGGTGTTTAATGTATAAAAGTGTTTATGTTAATATTATTTTATGCATAAAACATACACTTCTATACATTACCTATACAAATATACACATTCCACAACAAAGGAAGGTATACCTATATTTACTTTAAACAAAGATGCCATTTACTTGTTCAAACAAAATATGAGCAACGTAACTAAAATATTAATTGATGCTATCCCTTTAATGCTTGGAGCATAATGTACAACTTAATCAATAATTAATTTAACAGTAATAGATAATTCAGCATTCTTAAAAGACTGTGGTACTGATCAAAGAAAGACATTTCAACAGAAACTTACAAGGAGAGATGGGACTCCAGCAGCATCAAACTACAAACTGAGGATTCACCACAGAGAGAGAGAGAGAGAGAGAGAGAGAGAGAGAGAGAGAGGGGGGAGAGAGGGAGAGAGAGAGAGAAGGGGGAGAGAGGGAGAGAGAGACAGAGAGACGAAGAGAGAGGGAGAGGCAAGGAGACAGGAGATTGAAAGATAGTATGGGGACTGAGGAAGGAGAGAGTGGGAGTGAGATGAGAGGGAGATTAGTGAATATAGGGACGGGAGGGGGTGATAAATGAGAGAGTATAGAAAGAGAGAGCAAGAAGGTGGAGAGAAAAATTTGAACAAAAGTATAACAAAGAAAGAAAGAAGAGATCTAGAGAGAAGGAGAGAGAAGCAAAATGGAGATGGAAGGATGAAAAACAGATGAGAGAGATGAATGAGAGAGAGAGAGGGAGAGAGAGAGAGAGAGAGAGAGAGAGAGAGAGAGAGAGAGATAGAGAGAGAGAGATCGGGGAAAACGTGGATGGAAGAAATGAAGAAGAGAAGCGAGGAGAGGAGTGAACTCCACAAGCAAGCAGGTTTCATTTGATACAGTCTATGGTTTGAATCCCTTCACAGCCTGTACACTGTACACAGACTGTACACAACACTTCCTCTCTGGACTAATGTCGCTGAGGAAGAGGCACAAATTTTTGCCAATTAACAGTCAGATCCGGTCAGTATCGCCTAGCAACGCAATCATCTTCTGGGATGAGCAAACTGAATCAGCGGAAGCATGGACGAAATCACCTCATCTATCACACAAACACACACACACACACACAAACACACACAGTTGTTTCCTTTTTCGTCCTGCAACATGTACACATTTTCTTTTTCACTTTTTAAATAGAATAACATTTCCACATTTTAATTATTATAAACACACACACACACAAACAGTGGTCGTGTTTGTAATGTGTATGCTTGTATTTAGTCTACATCCAGACATAAGATGACCCCTCTATCCCTCACAGCTGGTCAGAAGGAAGGAGGGAGAGGGAGGGAGGGAGAGAGGGAGGGAGGGAGAGAGGGAGGGGACTTTTCCTCATTTGAATGTCAAATAGATTGGCAATGAGATCAAAAACCTGAGCTAGACAGGGATGCACACACACACACACACACACACACACACACACACTCATGAACAAACACACCGACACAGACACTAACTGACAGATAGACACACACACACACACACACACACAAATACACACACATGCATACACATAGCACACAGACACACACATGGGTATGTAAGCCACACACACACTTGATATTTAAAGTAACAATGTGTATGACAGTGTCAAACACATGCATGCACACACACACACACACACACACACACACACACACACACACACACACACACACACACACACACACACACACACACACACACACACACACACACACACACACGCATGCATGCACACACACACTCACACACTCACACACAGTGTAATGGAGAGGCTGGAGATTGATGTGTGCATTCCTTCATGGTAATACAGTGATCATCATTCTCTCTCTCTCTCTCTCTCTCTCTCTCTCTCTCTCTCTCTCTCTCTCTCTCTCTCTCCACTGCTCCTCAATCTCAACCGCCCACTAGACCTTTCTCCCTCTCTCATTCTCTCCTTGAGACTTGTCTCTGTCTAGCCCCTTTGACCCTCTCTCTCTTCTATACGCAGTGGTAGTCTCTCTCTCACTCTCTTCATCACTCTGCCACTCTTCTCTACACAGTGGTGGTCCATCTCTCTCACTCTCTCTTCTATACAGTGGTAGTCTCTCTCTCTCTCTCTCTCTCTCTCTCTCTCGCTCTGTCTGTCTGCCACTCTCCTCTACACAGCGGTGGTCCGTCTCTCTCTCTCTCTCTCTCTCTCTCTCTCTCTCTCTCTCTCTCTCCTCTACACAGAGGTAGTGACTCTCTCTCCCTCTTAATCGACTCTACACAGTGGGAGTTTCTCTCTGTGTCGCTCTCTCTCTTCTCTACACAGCTGTAGTCTCTCTCTCTCCCTCTTCTAAACACAGTGGGGGTCTCTCTCCCTCTATCTCTCTTCTAGTTGCAGTGTGGACGTCTCTCCCTGTCTCTTTCTCTCTTCTCCACACAGTGATAGTCACTCGCTCTCTCTCTCTCTCTCTCTCTCTTCTCTACGCAGCGGTAGTCCCTCTCTCGCTGTCGCTCTTCTATGTAGTGATAAGTTTGTGTGTGTTTGTGTGTATTTGTGTGCGTGTCAGGAGCTGAGGAATTGAGCTAGCTGACAGGCTAGCTCTTGTTGATGCTACACGATGATGTCACATGATGACATCACAGAGACAGGATCAGGTAATTAGCCCCATGCTGGTTTTATCAACAAACCCGAGACCCTCCACTTACACACACACATACACACACACACACACACACACACACTACGCACACACACACACACACACACACACACACACACAAACATACATACACACACACACACACACACACACACACACACTCACACACACACACACACACACACACACACACACACACACACACACACACACACACACACACACCACACACACACACACACACACACACACACACACACTACGCACACACACACACACAATCATTGTTTTCTGCAGCATTGACCTCTGCTAATCTTGCAACAAGCTAGAGTAGAGTGGTATTTGTGTGTGTGTGTGTGTGTGTGTGTGTGTGTGTGTGTGTGTGTGTGTGTGTGTGTGTGTGTGTGTGTGTGTGTGTGTGTGTGTGCGTGCGTGCGTGCGTGCGTCT
>NC_140274.1:22627793-22656425 GCF_964030765.1 Micromesistius poutassou
CTTCTCCCCCTTCTCCTCTCGTCTCTTCTCTCTTCCTCTACTCTCTTCTCCTTCTCTTCTCTCCTCAAGTATAAAATCCCTTTGTGTGTGTGTGTGTGTGTGTGTGTGTGTGTGTGTGTGTGTGTGTGTGTGTGTGTGTGTGTGTGTGTGTGTGTGTGTGCATGTGTGTGTGCATGCCTGCGTAGGTGCCTGTGTGTAACAGAGCAAGGAAGGTAGAGAAAAACAGAGAGGGGTGAAAGAGGGGGAGACAAGGGTGAGACAAGGGGAAACCATTTTTAAACACACACACAGAACTGAACTTGTGTCCAACAGAACTCTGGCTTTGGTCACAGCTGGGTGGTCTCCACGGTAACGGAGGGGAGATAAAGTTGACTCACTGGCCCAAGTAGAGCAGCAGGTGTGTGGATGTGTGAATACTTTTCTTTGTCTATGTGTGTGTGTGCGTGTGCGTATGTGTGTGCGTGTGCGTGTGTGCGAGAGTGTGTGGAAACATGTGTGTGCATGCGTGCGTGTGTGCGTGTGCGTGTGTGTGTGTGTGGGAGAGGAAGAGAGAACAAGAAAGTGAAAACAGGAGGAGAGCGAGAGAGAGAGAGAGAGAGAGAGAGAGAGAGAGAGAGAGAGAGAGAGAGAGAGAGAGAGAGAGAGAGAGAGAGAGAGAGAGAGAGAGATAGATAGATAGATAGATAGATAGATAGATAGATAGATAGATAGATAGATAGATAGATAGATAGATAGATAGATAGATAGATAGATAGATAGATAGATAGATAGATAGATAGAGAGAGAGAGAGAGAGAGACGATAAAGTGACCCCAGACAGGCCAGGAAGTTAGCTAATAAGTTCTCTTCTGGTTCACATGAATTTCTTCCATTCCATCCATTTCTCTCCCTCTCTTGCACATATTTAATCTTCACTCAGAAGATCATCATCACTCAGAGACAAACACACCGACAGGTGTGTGAGAAGGATGAGGAGACAACACACACACACTAACTCCAAAGAAACGCTGTCATTTCAATTTGAAAACCAACCACAGACGTTGAGTCACTTTGCCTCACAGTGTTTGAGTAGATTCAAACAGTCTTTAGCATGCACACAGCGAGATTCAAGACGGTTTATTGTCAAATGCACAACAATTACAGCAGCAGTCAGTGGCAATGGAATTCTTGAGTCCCAGGCTCCTTCAACAATGCAATTTAAAAAGAAAAAGTGTAAGAAAACACACACTGGACATGAAATAATTAGAATTAAATAGAAACATAATAATAATAGCTGTAAACGAAGCCAGGTTGCATTAGCGACACCCAGGCCCCTGATTGGCTGGCTGGATCATAAAAGCTGCATATATGATTGGAAGGAATCTGGGAACATGGGCGGGGCTTAGAGGCAGGTGAAGGGAGGAGGGAGGGAGGGCGAGAGGAGGAGGAGAGGGAGGGGGAGGAGGATGGGAAGGGAGTGAGGAGGAAATTAGTTTCTCGGAATGAGGGAATACAGCGAGTGAGGAGACGAAGAGGAATGGAGGGGGAGAATTAAAGGGGAGCGCGGGGGGGTTCAAATTCCATCTCTCTCTCTCTCTCTCTCTCTCTCTCTCTCTCTCTCTCTCTCTCTCTCTCTCTCTCTCTCTCTCTCTCTCTCTCTCTCTCTCTCTCTCTCTCTCTCCTTGTCAGATGTAAATTCTCATGACAGGCCTTGCGAGGACAGTCATGCGACTGAAGAAAGAAAGTTGTGGAAAGAGGAAGTGATTGCACGGGCTTAAGATATAAACGGATGCCAATTAAAACAAGCACGTGATGAGGGCGGCCGGGCGAGAGTTTTTAACATAATGACCCCAAATTAAACTCAAGGATTTAATTGGAGTGAAGCGTTGTGCCTGGTTTGTTTGCGCTCGACCGTGTGAAAAGCGCTGACTTTTATTTTGAAGGGCTTTAACCCAGCACTCTGCAATCCAGATACAGAGATGGTTAGCGGTTATGACACCAGAATGTATTGGGTTCTAAAACCTAGGATGAATAGAATATGCAGTGCAATGGTCCATTCCAATACAAACACCGATTCCCTCAGCAGTCGAGAGTTATAAGCAAGTTGTTTAATGTTTAAAGAAATACCACATCTGTCTCTTTCACATGATAGTAAGATTCATGAGGACGGAAAGAGCAGAAGCAATCCCAGGAAAGTAAAGGATTGTGTGTGTGTGTGTGTGTGTGTGTGTGTGTGTGTGTGTGTGTGTGTGTGTGTGTGTGTGTGTGTGTGTGTGTGTGTGTGTGTGTTAAATCCCCTACCTCCTGACTGACAACTTCCAATGAACGTGCACAAATATGCTGGAGAACTGACCCACATATCATTTCACCAACTGGACAACAGATTAATTTGACCTTTTCCACGAATAGCTAACTGTGGACTGCTATGGGCCCCGCTGAATCGCACCAGGACAATTTCAGACTCAGAATCTAATCGGCAGCGAGATGACCAATGCTGGTGTGTGTTAAGTAGTACAGGTGCTAATGCCACGCTTTATATTAGACTTTTTATTGAGCTGAACAGGAAATGGAACTAACTAATGGAACTGTGTGTGTGTGTGTGTGTGTGTGTGTGTGTGCGCGTGTGTGTGTGTGTGTGTGTGTGTGTGTGTGTGTGTGTGTGTGTGTGCGTGCGTGCGTGTGCTGCGATGTGTGTGCTGCGGGTGTGTGTGTGCGTGTGTCTGTGATAAGAGTGAGAGCTGTTACTCCTCCAAACAAAGACCAGATGTAGATTTGCAGAGAGAGCGAGACAGGAAAGTGAAAGACACAGATAGTGAGAGAGGGAAAGAGAGGAGAGAAAGGGGGAGAGGAGAAAAGGGGGAGTGAGAGAAAAGGGGGAGTGAGGGGGAGAGAAAGAGAGAGAAAGTGAGACAAAGAGGGAGATGAGCGAGGGAAAGACAGAAAAGAGTTAGCAGGAGAGTGAGCGAGCGAGCGAGCGAGCGAGCGAGAGAGAGAGAGAGAGAGAGAGAGAGAGAAAAGAGATAAAGCAAAATGCTGCTTCCTTTGCTGAGCCAAGAAAACTGTCTGTCTCCTGCTGGTGTGTGTGCGTGTGTGTGTGTGTGTGTGTGTGTGTGTGAGAGAGATGTCAGGTCTTGGCTGCTATCTTCTGTCTTACTGTACGTGAGCCTGAGACCGGATAATCAATAAACCCAGGCCTGATTTCCCAGCACACACACACACACACACACATACACACACAGACACACACAATAGAGATGGACGTGACACAATTAAGACACCAAATACACAACACATGCACAGACACACATCCTAGGCAGTACATAGACACACACATAAGGATCTGTGTGTAACGCATACGAGGGGACGATGCCACTTCTGGTGGAACCAATGGATGCATTTCGAAATTGCTTGTATGGATGAATAATCAACATCACACTGTACGATATAAACTATATAACACAAAGTGAAAAGAACTGTATTACCGTTTGTTCATTTTGCCAATCTGTGGAATCCCTTCTGTGATTATTTCTCTCCGAAGACTGTTTATTTAATTGAAAAGGAAAAGTATTCTTTTGTGTTTTGAGTTAATTTGATCGTTCAGAACAGAATCAAGACTCAAAGCTTTTAGGCATTTTTCCATAACAAGGGTAGGATAGTTGAGTGGATAGGGCTTTCTATAACTCCCTCAGTCCTTATAACCCTAATAAAGTTCTGGCTTCGATCCTCAACATCAACAGTCTACCAGTAGTCTACATCTTTGTGCTAACATGCTCCACTAACCTGCTCATTAACGACACGTATCTGAATCCACTGTGTAACTTTTGGAAGTTACACAGTCTGCTCAAGGACTATAGTAACTCGTAATAAAAGGTCAGGGGTCTTCGGTAAGAGAGAGTCTGCAGTAAACAATACAACCATTGGCATGGTGGAGTAGGAGCCTGAACGTAGACACAGTAGGTTATTGTTTCTGTATTAATAGGGAATGGATGGGTATTGACCTGCATTGTTCGCTCAAGATGCCTATGGCCATTCATTGTTTTGCTGAGGTTGTAAGTCGATATCCGCAGTCAGTGTCAAGAGTCTGACGTGTTCAAGACATTCTGTAGGCTATTTAATGGTTTTCACGTTATCTAAACAACACATAACGAACAAAAATAGAATTCGTAAAACAGTAATGCAAACGATACGGCCTGCTGTTTGTAGGCAGAAACAGCATCGGCGACGCAGTTCAACGGGCCCTTGAGCAAGGCAGCAGGTAGCCCTACATGTGGCAAGCTTCCAAGTAAACCGGATTCCGTCCGTCCTCACCTGACACACACACAGAGCTGTTTACTGTTACATACTAAGTCCTCAGATGTCAAATTCCAAAAGTCATCCAATGTGCACTTGCTAAGGCCCCTCGCCGCGAGTAAGGAAAGTGTGAGAGACACACACACACACACACACACACACACACACACACACACACACACACACACACACACACACACACACCGATTGACAGAGTTCAGGGTGGAAATGAGCAGTGACAGGTAGGGGGCTCGGTGGTTAAGCACGCGTGACAACTATAAGCAAGTTCACATTCCTAGCTCGACTCCACACACACCAACACACTCCACCGAAGTAACGACCAACTATCCCACAGCCATCGCGTCAATACTCCCAATCTTATTGCCATAAACACACAACTTGGTGCGTAAATGTGTCCAACCAGGACTGGCTAAAAGCTTGGGTCAAGGGAACTGCTGTTGCCGGGGACATGACTTTGTTGTTGTTGTTGTTGTTGTTGTTGTGTTTGTTGCGTTCGTCGTTGTCTTACTTTTCGGAGGCGGTTTGCTGACCAGCGCGGCGACGTGCCGTTGCAGGCCGACCACCTTCCCTTCGAGCGCACCGGAGCGGCGACACACGGCCACCAGCTCGCCCTCCAGCTCCTCGAGGATGCGGACCGAGTGGCGGGACAGGTCCGAGAGCTGGCGGAGCACCGCGCACAGCGTGAAGCCGCACACGTCCACCAGGTCCACGAAGCTCGCGCTCGGTGCGCTCGCGGCGCTGTCCTCCCCCCCTCGTCGTAGGCGGCACACATCCTTCGGAAGTATCGTCCGCTTGCAGAACGGCATCGCTTGTGGCGTCGCGTCGCGCGCAGCGCCGAACTCCGAAACTCTCGTGACGGTTGACGGACGGACACGGGCTGAACTACTACACCTCTGTCGGGGGAGACGCGCGCATTCCACGGCGGACAGCAGCGACTCCGGTTCGGTGGAGAATGTGGTGCGTCCGGGAGAGCTGTGCGTCGCGCGCCGTCATTGTTGGGGATTTTTTTTTTCACCGAGAGAAGGCGGAATGTCCACCGGCTAGGCGCGCGCTACAGTCCGGTGTTCCCCCCCACACACCTCACCCCCGCCTCCCTCCCCCCCCAAAAAAAAAGTGAACGGGACGGGACCTGACTGCTGGCCGCGCGTAGGGGGAGGGGCGCGTCAAAGCGGAGGAGGGGAAAAAAGGGGAATCGAACCAATATAAGACCGGAGTGCGCGAGAACGAACATGAGACCAACTTTTTGGCACTCTGCAAAAGCACTGCGGATGGAACGAGGTGTGTGTGCGGGCGTGCGTGTGTGTGAGTGGCTGTAAACCCGCACAGGCCACTAACCGTTCCAGAAAAACAATGAGTGTGTGTGACAGCGCGTTTGCTTTAACTATAGGGTTAGAGTGAATGACCCGCAATCCTATTCTACTCTGCAGGCGGGTTTGTAATGGGTTATTGGAACACTTTTCTCTCCCTCTTTCCATGGTTGTCTATTTACTTACCCTCGTCGAGCATATTCGCTTACACCGATCTATAAACAATCCATGCAGGGGCATGTAGGGGTTAGGGGGCATCTTGCTCAAGGATGTCAACAGGTCGAGTGTCATTGGAAACCATAACCACCTCGTGTCGGGGAGTCAAACACCCTAACCACTGTGGGCCCTTCTCCCCGCTCCCTCCCGTTGGCAAACTGTTCCTGGTCGTGTCCTGAAAGCTTGTTGCTTGTGTAATCATGTCTGTAATAAGTGTCTTATAAACAGCCTGCTGAACCGAGCGCACAACTGACCACACGCATACACCTGACACGACGATGACAGTAAGCCACACGGCCCTCCTAATGAAACACGTATTCAAACTCAGGAGGTACTTTATGGGGGCCGTCGATTAATCTAGGGCACAGCGGGGGGTATCTGCTCTGAGCCAAGTGCCCACACACTCTCACACACACACACACACACACACACACACACACACACATACACACACACACATTCCCTCTCACACACACACCTAAAGTCCCTGGTAACCAGCAGACGGCAGCAAGGACAGAATTAATGCCATGGATGAGCTGCACAAGGGGATCCCACAAATCTGACTTTAGATGATTGTATTAGTTTCATATTTGTTTCAACCAATCACGTCGCCGGAGGCGGGGCCCTTGAGCGTGTGATTGGCTAACACGACCTCTGGCATTGGGAGTGAGGTGTAAAAAGACTCTCTAAAGACTATCTCTAAAACACACTCATCAAAACCCCGCCTCTGACAGATCCATCCACAAAGCAGTCTGTTTCAGTGGAACGTCTCCGTATCGAAACAGGAAACAAGGCCTAAGCCCGCCCCTTGTACTCCTGGTTTCCGGCCCCTGTCCCCGTCCCCAGAACATAGGAAGAAGGCTGGGGCCAAGATTACACCAGCCTCCCCTAGGGCCCTCTCTCTGGACCCTATTCCAATCCACTGCTCATCTCTGCTTGTAGCTCTGTTCCATAACACTGTTCTCTACACAGCCTACTTCTAAGGTACTCCACTGTAACTCTACCCGACTCTATCTATTCTACTATTACTCTACGCTAGTCTGGTGTAATCTACTCTCTCTCTCTCTCTCTCTCTCTCTCTCTCTCTCTCTCTCTCTCTCTCTCTCTCTCTCTCTCTCTCTCTCTCTCTCTCTCTCTCTCTCTCTCTCTCTCTCTCTCTCTCAATTCTCCCGGCCCCTTTTAGACTCATCCATGCGTCTCCAAGCCGTGGCTCCGATCCCGCGCTCTTATTGCCAAAGTGTTTTCTCAACGCGGCGGTGCTTCCTGTAACCAGACCAGACCCTATAGTGGAGACAGAGGCAACCTCGCAGTGTTTGCCTCCAACACATTGAGCACTGGAGAGAGGAGGTTAGAGTATTATTTCAACTCTGAAAGGCCCCTTTCCTCTCCTTCCACCATCCCCTCCCCCTCCCCCTCCCACTCTCCTCTCCTCCCCCCTCCCTCCCTCCCTCCCTCCCTCCCTCTGCACATCTGGTCCGAGAGCCCCACCCCCTCTCCTCTTTTTAACAGCCCCACCCAAATGTGAACTTGGCTCACCTCACTGTTTTTGTTCATGCTGCTTGTCTCTGACTCGTGGAGAGAGGGGGAGAGAGAGAGAGAGAGAGAGAGAGAGAGAGAGAGAGAGAGAGAGAGAGAGAGAGAGAGAAGGGGGAGAGAGAGAGAGAAGGGGAGAGAGAGAGAGAGAGAGAGAGAGAGAGAGAGAGAGAGAGAGAGAGAGGGGGGGAGAGAGGGAGAGAGAGAGAGGGAGAGAGAGGGAGAGGTGGATAGAGAGGGGGCATGAGTGATGGATAGAGGGAGAGACAGAGAGGGGAGAGACAGAGAGGGGGGAGACGGAAAGGGGGAGGGAGAGGGATTTCAGAGAGTGAGGGAGGGTGAGAAAGGGGGATGGAGGAAAGGGTCAGAAATGGAGAAAGCGAATAAGAGTGAGTGTGAGAGAGAGAGACAGACAGGCAGAGAGGGATGTAGAGTGAGGGTTTAAACATAAACTGCTTTTTATTGACACAAATGAGAACATCCACATGGGAAAGTTATGTGTGTGTGTGTGTGTGTGTGTGTGTGTGTGTGTGTGTGTGTGTGTGTGTGTGTGTGTGTGTGTGTTTCTGTGTATGTGTGTGTGTGTGTGTTGTGTGTGTGTGTGTGTGTGTGTGTGTGTGTGTGTGTGTGTTTATGTGTATATTTCTGTGTGTGTGTGTGTGTGTGTGTGTGTGTGTGTGTGTGTGTGTGTGTGTGTGTGTGTGTGTTTCTGTGTATGTGTGTGTGTGTGTGTGTGTGTGTGTGTGTGTGTGTGTGTGTGTGTGTGTGTGTTGGTTTATGTGTATATTTCTGTGTGTGTGTGTGTGTGTGTGTGTGTGTGTGTGTGTGTGTGTGTGTGTGTGTGTGTGTGTGTGTGTGTGCGTGCGTGCGCGTGCGTGTGTGCGTGCGGATTGTGTGCTTTCATGTGTGTGTGTGTGTGTGAGAGAGAATAAGTATCAGATCCAGGGGGACTGTAAGAATGAGAGAGAGAATGAAAGACAGACAGAGGGGGGCAGCCCCATGACATCATAACATGTGGTTGCCGTAGCAGCCCAGAAATCATATCAGCAACTGTACATGTGAGTTAGTGAGACAGTTAATTTGTGGGTCAGTTTTACAAAATCAGTTAGCCAGCCATTAAGTCCCTCAGTCAGTCATGAAGTCACAAAACCAGTCAGGCACGCAGTTCCAAGACCGTTAAAATGGCACTAAAAAAAAAACAAAAAAACCCTTTCATCTAGTCATCCTGTCAGCCAATCAGAAAGCCGGGTCCCCAACCCAGCCAACCAATCAGCACCGTTCCCTCTGCTGAGCCTGCCATTCACTCAGGCCATTTAACCAATCAGCCGGTAAGCAGACCAGCCAGTCAATCACATGGAAGCAATTGATTAGAAACAGCTGTCTCCTCTTCCTCCTCCTCCTCCTCTCACCTCCTCCCTCATGTGAAGACTGAGTTCATTGTTTCGAAGGCCCAGAGCACTCCACTCAGCCTGAAGTTACCAGGAAGAAAAACTCTATCCACCTCCCCCCTCTCTCTCGCCCCCTCTCTGGTTCTTTCCCCTCTCTACTTCCCCCTCCATCCCTCTCTCTCTACCTCTCCCTCTCTCTCTCTCTCTCTCTCTCCCTCCTGCCCCCTCCATCCCTCTCTCTACTTGTCCCTCTTTCTCTCTCCCTTCACTCTCCCTCCTGCCCCCTCCCTCTCTCTCTCTACTCACCCCTCCATCCCTCTCTCTCTCCTGCCACCTTCACCTCTCACGCTCGTCCTCTGTCTCATCCACTGCGCCCCTCTCCGTCCCTCTCTTCCCTTAGTCTCGCTCTTCAATTCGATTCAATCCAGCTGAACTTTATTGGTATAAATGTATCAAAACAACCGTGGCAAAGTAAAATAACTGCATGGTTATTAAAGCAGGTAACAAAAAACCATCCAATAACATGAAGATAAGTCTAACATGGGGACGAAATAAACTTCCAATTGTGCGTCTCATTCTTTCCCCCCATCTGTCTCTCTTCACGTCGTTCCATATTGCCTCGTCTACTGCCACCTCTTTCTCCCTCTGTCTCTCCATCTCTCCTTCTGTCTCACGTGGGAAGTTTATTTGCCTCCATTCCTGCTTCAATTCAAAAGCGGTGTGACATTTTACTCCAATAAAATGGGTCACAGTAAATGGGTCTGGGTTTAATTGTGGATTCCTTGTGTGGTGCAACATCGCTACACACAGAGTTGACCACAACAGCAGTTATCTAGTTCAAATAGCATAATGAATTGTGGACAATTCAAAGTGATTATGTGTTTAAGTCATCCAATCCCTATTACACACAGACGTGTGCACGGACATGCATGGAAACAATGTGTGTGTGTGTGTGTGTGTGTGTGTGGACAGCCATTCAGATGTATAAGTACACACACATGTACACGCAGGCATGCACACACACAAACACACACGTTTTGTCATTCTTCCACAGCTTGTTCTGCTCACACTCCTGCCAAATGCGATTCAAAGCCTGGTATGCATGTGATTTGTGCACGTGCATTCATGGACTACGTGTACATGGAGTGTGTGTGTGTGTGTGTGTGTGTCAGTGTGTTTGTGTCCACTCACAGGAGGATGCAGGACTGGTGCAAAGTCTGCGTCTGGCAAGTGTCACATTTCATTATTCAAAGACCAGGAACAATTGTTTATATTTGCTGTGAGTGTGTGTGTGTGTGTGTGTGTGTGCGGCCGTGCATGTTTGTGTGTGCTAGTGTGTGTGTCAAAGAGTCTGTTTTATAACAGGGACGGTGGCCACATTGGGTTTCTCTTATGAAAACAAACAAAATGGCTGCCAATGCTATGGCGAGAAGATGTGGCGTCTTTCATCATCTCAGGGGATGATCTAAACCACAGAACGCCAAGTCAGTTTGTCATGTGCCTAGCTACAACAAAAAGGAAGAAACCCTAACACTTTCAAAACTGATTTAACTCATAATTACTCATAACTCACTCTACCTCAATTGTGAACCTATACCTGTGAATACATAAATGCATGGCATGTACACTATTGCAAATGTAAAATTCACACACGTGCATTTGTCTAAACGGTTAGCGTTCAATAGTTGTGTCAAAGATCTATAATTTAGTTGACTTTCTATTGTTACCTTATTGACATTCTATAGTCGTGTTGTTGATATTTGATTTTAACATGGCTCCGGTATCGATTGTTATCTTTGATCGTTCTCAGCATCGCTTTGTAAGTAACAATCAACGTGATCACAACAAAGGCAGCATGCTGTCGTTCTGACATCTCATCGCGTTAGAGTTATATTAGGACAGCAGGCCATACGATGCACTTTAAAAACGTGGCAGGGCCTCCGACGTGGTCAACACGCACACACACACTCCTGTGGTGTGTGTTGTTTAGGTATGTTGGGAGAGGTGAGACATGAGCCAGGACACTGCAGGGAGAGGAACGGTGAGGCGCATGCACACACACACACACAAAAACAAATATATGAAGGCTTAGTCACTGCAGTCAGGGAGGATAGGGGGTGGGGGATGTGTGTGTGTGTGTGTGTGTGTGTGTGAGTGAACAGGCTGGATCCCAGCAGTCGCCATATGGAGTGGAACTGAAATCAGACCACAGAGAGAGAAAGGGAGGGATGGTGGGGAGGGGAGGGGAGAGAGAGATAAAGAGGATGAGAGATAGAGTGCTTACAGGGATAAAAAGGATAAACTAGAGAGTGCGAGGGCGGGAGAGCGGTGGGTGAGGTGAAAGAGAGCGAATGGCAGATAGGTATATACTATGTTGTTGTGAATATTCTGGTTTGAATACATAGACACCTCCTCACTTCACCTGCTCTAGGGTTATAAAGTGAGTGATGTAGCGATGGAGGAGGGATGGAGGTAAAAAGAGGGGGATGAAGAGAGAGGAGGGAGATAAAAAAAGAAGAGTGGGATGAAGAGAGAGGGATGGAGAGTGAGAGACGAGAGGGATGAAGAGATATAGAAGAGGGATGGAGATAGAAAGAAGAGTGGGATGGAGAGATGAGAGGAGAGGGATTGAGAGATAGGTCAAAAATAGAGATTTGAGGGAGAGGGGGGAGGCGTGAGGGAAGTGGAGAGGGGAGATGGAGGGAGGAGAGGTGGCGAGGAATGAAGAGAACAGGCGAGTGTAAGATGGAGAGATCAGTGATTAAAAGGCAGGGAAGGAGAAGAACTTAAAAGGGTGAGAAAGAAGAAGAACAAAGGGATATTACAGGAGCACAACCGCTCCCCTGATCTTGCCATCTCTTTAACTGCACTCACTCCCTAGCTCCCTCCTCACTTCACCTCCATGCCTTATCCACCCCTCTCTACATCCACCCCTCCACTGCTATTCAAGTAAATAATAAAAACTATTAGCATGGAAAAATACAACGTATTCAGTTACTACTACTAAATCTTCTCCCTCCCGCTCCCTAATTCAGTGCAGAAAATACATTTTATGAAGGGTCGAAAAAACAAAGGTTACAAATTAAACTATTGATATGAAATCGATTTGTTAAGAGATATAACAAGGGTTTTAAGATGGGGTTGATTTCCATTAAAACCAGATCATTTTAACATAGTTTAACCAGCCAACGATGGATTATCATAAAAATCATCCAAGAACTGTTAGTCATGATTGAACACTGCTGTGTTAACACAGATTAGATTATGAAAAATGTGTCCACATTTTCTAGTCCAAATATTTTGAAAATGCTGTCTGTCCTGAAGGGAAAGACAAGACGATTTACACAGAGCAATAGTAAAAATACACAGAAATATAAACAGATGGATAAAGCAGAAAATAAGTGGAAATAGGGATTTAGTGAGGGAGAGGGGGATTATGTAACTACTTCAGAGATGAGCATAACCTAAGAATAGCCACAAAGAGGAAGAGAACCAAAGACAGTCTTGAGTTACAATGCATCATCATTTCAGTGAGGCCCGCTCATTCTTTAGAAAGTCAACTGTCCAACAACGATTAGCGCTTCGGTTTAATCTGAGCTTAACTACATTGGAGCATTTGATGACATTAAAGTTAGTCTTTTGACAAATTAATTTTGCAATAAAAGCGCAACCAAATCACATTATAATTTTAGTTACTGTGGCAAGCGGGGGTAACTCACCATACCTGTAGAAGATACTTTACAGTGCACTTGTTTATTTGGGTTGAGAAACCAACCTCAAACCTCTTCAAGGAGGCTGTGAGTGTTTCACAGCACCACTTATTAAAGGTGCCATGCCATGCCACCAGGTGTGGTGTGATTAGCCGTTACAAGCAGTTTTGAAATCTGCTCCATATGACATCATACGGGGCAGGAAGTGAGCATGTCCACCTAGGTGTGTGCTGGATAGATCAGTCTATCAGCCTACCCAGTGGGACTGTCGCAAACGTTGCTCATCTGTCACACATCTAGGTGGACACACAGCTGTGATGTGTTAGGGGGCTGATTTCCAAAACAGCTAATCACACCACACCTGGTGGCATGGCACCTTTAACTACATTTGCTTTGGGTCCAACCAAAGCCTTTGTAGAGAATAGGTCACGCTTAAGATAATTTAACCTCTATTACAGTTCCACAAATTCAATTAATCCTTTCACTTTGTAGTGAACTAAAAACCACCCAGTAGGTACAGATTACATCTTGGGCCTGTAGTAACTTTAGATTAGAATAGGCAAACACTAATCATGTTGTTCACTCTTCCAAGCATGTACCGGCAATGTAATAATCCAATTTCAACGCAATGTCAAGTCGTCCTTCCCCATGACCCTGAATACTTTCCGATTGTATTCCATTTCCCAGACATTTTAATAAGAGGCCTTCAAAAAAAATCCCTCCACCATCAAATTCTGACACGGTCAGTTAGAGCACAGTGACACAACAAACAAAAGCAGACAAAGCAGTCAAGGTGTTTTTCGTAAATAACTTTTATTCAAAACCAGCTTTTTTGGAGACTAGTTTAACCGCTGGTCGCCTTGGCAGCAATTCTCTTGTCCCTCTCCTCGGCGATGGTCAGGCGGATACCCTTTCCTCTGGGCAGGGACACCCATGGCTTGTTGCCCTGGTAACGAACGAGGGAGGGGTGACGATTAACAGGTGTGGCACAACAGGCATTTTAATGCAAACTATGGGCCAGCGACATGACATACTTGGGATAAATCTGAAATAAACTGAGATCCTAGAGTATTGTAAATATTCGGACGGAGCAATTTGGAGATTTCTGAATACATAAGACTTAAAAAGTGCAGCTACTGTAGTAGTTCCAAGAAGGGTTCATCATAAATGCATAAGCATATTGATTCAATATGCAGCCAACTAATCTAGAAGAAGCCTTTCTATTTAATCTATAAAGACCAAGATAGAGTGCACTGTGCTCCTCAAACTGCTTTAATGTCAGTTTATGCTGCAGTTAATGTATTGCAACGTTATAAGGCGATTCCTACTGAGCTCAGAACTTCTTAGAGGAATTGGTGAATAGTTTCATCACTTGTCAAAACCAACTTTTCATCATTGCTCCGAAATAAACATTAAAGATCCCATGACATGCCACCAGGTGTGGTGTGATTAGCCGTTACAAGCCGTTTTGGAAATCTGCCCCTTATGACATCATAAGGGGCCGAAAGTGAGCGTGTCCACCTAGATCTGTGCTGGATAGATCAGTCTACCAGCCCACCCAGTGGGACTGTCGCAAACGTTGCTCATCCATCTGTCACACATCTAGGCAGACACGCACACCTGTGATGTCTTAGGGGCTGATTTCCCAAACGGCTTGTTACAGCTAATCACACTACACCTCATGGCATGACATGGCACCTTTAAGAATTGCAAAGAAAGTCTAAATGGATCACTTGACACTCAACGCCCTGTTAAAATCACCCATAAGCTTTAAATGACTGCTTAAAGGACCTCTATTCTACCCACGGGTGTGAGGTTGAGTCATTATAACAAGTCATTTTAAAATCAAATTAAGTTGTGATGTAACAAACGGCAAGGTCACCCAGATGTATGGTACACCCCCCAGCCTGCCAGTTGGTACAGTCCACTGTGTGCGCGGATCTACACATCATATAGGTTGGACACTCACACCTAACTATCGTGGCAGTTAAACTAGAAGCCCCTTTAAGCAACACATGCAGTGTGATGAAGGTTTTGAGCTAAATTGACATTTTTAGTTTGGTATATTTCCACAAAGAGAGTCTTAGATGAATGGTCTTTGTTCTCACCTTGCCAATAACGAAGATATTGGACAGCCTGGTGGCGAAGATGTTGCCGCTGGTGTCCTTGACGTGCACCACGTCGAAGGAGCCGGGGTGGCGCTCCCGGTTGGTGATGACGCCGATACGACCCAAATTGGCACCGCCAGTCACCATGCACATGTTGCCTGGAGATGGAAGAGGAGGAATATGAACCACATTCGCCATGACAGTGGCTTTGGATAAAAGCATCTGCTAAATAAAATAATTGTTACGAGGTAGTAGTATTTTGTCATGTGTTCAAAGAACCTTCTAACCCTCATAACTCTAAAAAAAACATTTAGTGAGTGAATAAGCCAAGAGGAATAAAGTGTCAAAAAGTAAGATCATTATCAGAGCATCTGTAAGCCTAGCCCATTGACCCGACAACAGGCTTCATGTTGCTCTCAACCTTTAACTGTTAAAACCTGCCCCAATCCACGTGAAAAGAAAAGCGTGCACAAACTGCAGCGAGTCCCACGCTGCAGGCGTACGTACCGGTGTCAAACTTGATGAACTCGGTGATCTTGCCGGACTCCAGGTCGATGCGCACGGTGTCGTGCACCTTGATGAGGGGGTCTGGGTAGCGGATGGTGCGGGCATCATGGGTCACCAGGTGGGGGATTCCCTTGGTGCCGATGATAATCTTCTTGATCTTGCACAGCTTGTACTGTAGAGGAAGAGGAGGGAGACCTTAAGATCTAAAGAATGTGTATGCACAATGCAAGCCCAGCTATAAGCTTCAAAGGATATTTGCATCAGAAAACTGCATTCTAAAATTAGATATTTTCCACAAAGTAGGGTTCAAGAATGCATGATGGAGTTCTAGAACTCTGGTGCATTCTAGGACTATTCTCCATGAAACAACAATGATTCTGAAGACCAACGCAATATTTCTGATTAGAAAATTGAAAATTTTAAATGACTGTTTACCTTGGCCTCCTCAACAGTGATGCGATGGATGGCGAAACGTCCCTTGACATCGTAGATGAGACGGAAGTGCTCTCCTGTCTTCTCGATGCTAATCACATCTGGAGGAGAAACAGACACACATCAGCATCCAGACCCCAGTCATCACACAACCCACAGCCAAGACCTTTCTGTATAATAATACACGCAATGCATGTGATTAACCCTTCCATCTACAAACCTCTGATTCTAGTTTATTTAGCATGCATTCGTGTTGAATACACATGTCCAAACAGACCTATGCTGTGCATCACTGAGAGACCTCCACATTATGCTGGGGATGTCCCTCTAACTTCACCAGCCAGAGGATCAAGAAATCAAGCCCAATCTCTAAATATTCAGATTAAGCATTTGTTGCACACAACCTTTCCCTGGGGTAATGCAAGACTTCACCAGAATCTAAAACACCATTTCACGCAGGGGTGCTTTTAGAAGGAGCAATTAACATTGTTGTCTTCCCTCAGTGCAGTAGTAACAGGAGGGTGGAATAATAGGTTTTCCTCGTCAGTGCAGTAGTAACAAGCCAGTGAAATGATGTCCAAAACAGTCTAATCCATTAAACTGGGGCAGTTGACGTTGGCCCATCTGTTGTATAAACAGCAAGAAAACCAGCATTACCCTGTGTATTACCACCACTTTTAAAAAAAAAAAGTAACAGTGGTACATCATCCAGCAGTGGCCTGAAATTTACCCCAACTGATTAATAAAACAAATGTTGCTAGGAGACGCGGACAAGAATGTTTCCTCTCAAACCAGACTAGGATTATTGTTCATTTAATGATCCAATTAGCTGAAAACACTAGTAAGCTTTGAGGGGTGCACATCCAATACATACGGCCAATACAATATTCTTGAGATAAATGGGTGAATGTACATAAAAGACTTCAAGAAAACGGATTGTTACCCTGACATAGGACCATGAGAAATTCAAGACTAGATAAAGTAGAAGCATGGGGACGGCAGTAGCTCAGGAGGTTGAGCGGGTTGGCTGGGAAAAGGTTGCTGAACGGGTGAATGTTAGTCAACACTAAAGCGCTTTGGATAAAAAATGTAATATAAATGATTATTTACCATTGGAAGGTCAATAAAGGTTTAAAATGGACCAATCTCTCCTGACACACAGATGACATTCACTGGCTGGGTTTTAACAACCATGGTGAGCCACTGGTGGAGCATGTAGGGAAATGTAGTACTACCAAAGAGCTCAGAACTTCTTAGAGGACATTGTTATGGTTTCAGTTCAGTGCTGATCAAGTAATGTATAAGGTCATCATTGCTCTTTTTCTGCCGTGTTTAAAGTGAAAGTTGGTAGAACCAAGGTCTCATATGCACAACAAAGCATGCAACAGGATCACATTGTAGTTCCCGACACATTAGTGAGGGTCCCTTTAAATACGATGTGCAAAACCAGGTTCTGAGCCCATCTTTCATATACCAACCATTAGGTCTGTTAGGACACATGGGATAAGTAGAATCATCTCATACAAGCCAGCTTCTATCTCAAAACAAAGTTATTGTTTTAAGTTATTTTCTTCCTTTTCTTTTCTTAAGTTATTTTGGACAGCTCTTTTTGTTAGCATCCATGTGAAATTGCTGGCATTTAGGTCAGATGTTGAAACATCTATACAAGAAACCAACCTATTTTGAATACATTTTACCGAAACAAGAGGGCCATATGAATGCTGGCAACTCAAAGAATAAGAGGCATCCATAGCCAGCCGTTGAGCAGTACCGAAAAGCTCCTACATTAACTCCTTTAGTTAATGCTGTCGGGGACTAGAATAAAACCTCATTTTCAAAATAAAGCTAATACCAATTTGAACGGTATGCTGCATTTTATTCCGAACCGTTGACAAACTCCTGAGAAAACACTTCATAACCAGATAATCAGAACACCACATCCACACATGTACGCACCATCACTAACTCCCCTCATCAAACCCATGTGGGAAAATTCATGGTGGGGTACATACACCTAACCCCATTAACACCCCTCTAGCCGGTAACCACGGTGCAGGGACTCACCCATGAACCCGGTGGGGTAGGTGATGTCGGTGCGGACCTTGCCGTCGATCTTGATGAACCTCTGCATGCAGATCTTCTTGACCTCATCTCCGGTAAGGGCGTACTTCAGCCTGTTCCTAAGGAAGATGATGAGGGGTAGGCACTCCCTAAGCTTGTGGGGACCGGTGGAAGGACGAGGAGCCTGGGGAGGGAGGAAGAGAGTCAGCCTACTGGACACTGGAGTTATGAAACACATCAAGTCTTGATGGGAGACCAGGCTAACTAGTTGAACATCAACAATCAGATTGCTACAGTTCTATGGGAAAAAGTTTGAGTTAAAACGAATGAATCGCTTTTTCATTCATTCACTTGGAAATGTTCACACCTTGTTCAAAGAATAGCTATGCCATGTTTTGGTCCAAGAGTGGGCACTACTCCATTTAGAATGGGTGTTGAAATCTACCTTACAGAAGACATGTCTACCATAAGTAAGGATAACCCAAAACATTTACATGAGATTTTGCATGTCTCAATGTTTATTATAAGGACTGCAAGTATGAACCAGGTACATACAATTTAAGTGTCAATTAATTAAGAGAACTGCATGCCATCTTAGACACATGGCCTGGTGTGACCTAGCTTGTATGGACGACTAAACTGAAACCAAGCCCGAAGACCTCACCAGGGGCTTACCAAGACATGACAAGCCACCACCAGGGTAACCCAGAACATATAGGTAGTAAATAAAGACTTACGAACACTCCGGTGAGCTTGTCCAGCATCCAATGCTTGGGCGCCGCGACGCGCTTCAAGTGCTTCTTCGGTCCTCGTGCCTAGAAGGAGAGCAGGTTTAAAAACACACCGTTAATATAGCACACATGGACACATAGCACGTTTATTTTATACGCACGACAGCGAAGGAGTATTGCGGGTTAGCCGCTAATGCTAATGGCCATACATTCAGATGAGTGGGAGCCGAGCCGTGTTTCGGCCTAACATTGAGTTTGTATTTTGCAACATATAAAGCAAATACCGACTTGTTTCTCAACACAACACCTTATGAGACAACAATAACGCGTACGAATTGATAAAAGCAAGAGACAACAGCGGAAGTGCATAATACAATATACCGAATGCTAACGACTAGCATTGATACGAACGATAGCCGCACTGAGGTTCACAGTCCCATTACTTTAACAACGAAATAAATTTGGTAAATCGGCAATTTTGCCATTATCCATCTTATACATAGGGACTTTATATGTTATAACGTTAAAATGCGTGATATTTGGACGACAGAATGTGATGTTTAAAGATGAGTTCGGAGGGGAATCATGAGAGTAAACGCTCACCATGTTGGAGTCTGCGGGGGAAAGGACCTCCTTACTTCCGGCCCCGGGTGATAAACGCGCGTACGGCAAACCGGGAGGGACAGAAAAAAAATCAATAGCATAGATGAATCAATCAATAACATAGATTATATATTATTTGGTCTTACTGATCATTTGAGTCATTCATTTTATCATAATATTTCGTTTATTGTAAATATTTGCTTGTTACAATACAGTATATCTTATCAAGTTAAACGTTAACGAGGTTTTTAGACACTTGGCCATCATAGCCTAGCCAAGTAAGTAAATGCATCCACAGAGACGTTTTAAAGTAAGTTATTATTGCAATTGGATATGCATCGCTCATTTCTATTCCTAATTAATAGAAAATCTCCTCAGCGGAAAACAATGTGTATCAAGAATAAGAGGGATCCTTAAAAAATAGAATTGTGTCTTTCGTCTGGTACTTCAGATTTCCTCTGGAGGGCAGCAAACTAAAACACCAATTACACACACAAAAACACAACAGAAGAAGAAGACGATGATAAACTTTAGCAACAACAACAACATGAAGATAAACGAAAAAACTCCACAGACATCCTCCGATGTTTGCCGTGCATGTTGCGACTCTTTTAACTTCGACAAGAAGAACAAACATAACCTGTTGCCGTGCAGGACCGGGAGCGCTAACTCCTGGGAAAAGCCGGACTACACGCAGGCTTTAGAGGCGATAACGGGAGCACGGCTGTCACCGAGCGATGGCTTCCACAAAGCGGTGTGTACAAGATGCCGTTCAATGTTGAGTAAATACCATAAGAACGTGTGCGGGATGGGCAGGATCACTGCTTTTATCCGGGAGAGAGCAGCAGGGCTGTCGGACCCCATGTCATCTCCATTTATCACTTATCCAAGTGATAAAAGTGATTAAAGTTATCCAAGTGCGTCTCTTCTGGCTATTTAGAATACAAATAACAGTGTTTGTTATTGTGCTTTGTATTGCTCTAATGTTGTGATTAAGGAGTTTTTTTTGTGTGTTGATTGCTATGTTTACTTGTACCCTCAAATCTCCACCCTGGTTACCAAATGCCTTTGTGGGATGAATACTGGTACATGTTTAGTCGCTGGGCAACAGACGAAGGGATGGCTTCTTCACTGCTTCAGGGTTGGCTGCACGGAAGTTTGATTGAATTGGTGATCCTCCCGTGTGTCCCGAAGTTGCCTGATGTGTGTCCTTGTGTTGACATGAAGTCATGGTGTGAGTTGAATGGTGCTGGATCCGGTGAATGGCGCAGTCCTGCTGGTTGCTGTCTCTCTAGAGTCTACAGGGATGGATGAGGACGGAAGCGACAAGCTCAGCCTCCCCTCTGCCTCCCCGCTGACTCCCCTCAGCCTCCCCTCTGACTCCCCTCAGCCTCCCCGCTGACTCCCCGCTGACTCCCCGCTGACTCCCCTCAGCCTCCCCGCTGACTCCCCTCTGATTCTGATACGTTGAAAGGTCTTTCTTTGATGTCAAACAACTCCAAACTTACAGTCGGAATCGGACTGACCAAGGACGACTTTTATCCCTGGCAATCATCTTTATTGCGACGAGGAGACTTTCAAAACTAAATTTAAATATAGTGGACTTCTAAAATAAAGTCCTTTGACATCTTTGGCCAAAAGAACGGATGTAATTTACAAGTAAAGGTAGCTCCATGCAGTATATATATTCAGTGTTGAATGAGTATGAATAGTAGAAGTGCTGTAACACCCACCGGTAGAGCCGGCATTTCACACATGCCGACTTCTACTGGCTTCTACTTCACTGGGGGAAAATTTGGCAAGCAACAACTTTCGCCGTATGAAATGTGGAAATTGGAAATGTGATGCCATTAATGGAGGAAAGGAGGAGGAGATGCCTTCTGCCGGGAGTTCATCCTCTGACCATCACCACAACTGTGCCAAACCACCACGTATGAGTTACAGCAGTATAGTTTATGTAGTGTCGTGCCGTTTGTTTATTGTGTTACATTTCAACATTCAAGCAATTTTCAGTCAGTAGCTTCATTATAACTTAAATACATGTATTGTTTTTAAATATTTATGAGGTTTTAATTTTTTTAATGGCATAGCCTCGTCAATATAACATTTAATCTGTCTGTGTGATACTCAACCATGTCTGTTTACGTCTGTGGTTTTTCTTCCAGGCTCAGCAGAAGATGCAGCCGGCAGAATTCAAGAGCTGGAATCAAGCATCAAGAGTTGGATCATCCACTCCTTGGCCACAGATGGAGAAAATGCGTCCCCTTTCACACAAGTTTTTCCTAACGAGGAGGTTCTCAAATTGTTCTGGGAGTCACTTTCTCCTGCAGATCCACTAGCTCGTATCGGACAGAAGCAAAGCTCTTTATTATGCTGGGTCGCCGTGTTTTTTGAACACGCTATCCTTGGTGCTGACACCGCTGGTAAAGACGAGAGAATAAAAAGGCTGGGGGGGGGGGGAAAGCTATAATCTTTTTTAGGGGGATTTTTTGGCCTTAACCAGCTGACCTCCATTTCGCTCCACAGAGGGTGACTAGAGACGGAGAGCTCGGGTTCTGCACATGGAGAAGAACTGGAACCGCTCACGGAGAAACAAGGGTGCGTGGGCCTTATAGTACCATCTGTTGAAGAACAACAGTGTTCGGGGATCAAACCCAGAACGATCACCTGTAAGGTCCTGGGTGCAATCCCCTATGTCTGCAACCTAACCATCACACCCTGACCCCTACCGTGCTTATAATGTGCATCTGAACATAACCCAATAGGGACACTACTTTTACAACATTACACGTGATGTTGAGAAAACAAAAAAGTGGAGTTCTAAGATAATGAATTGAATGTGTTTACTTGGTGTAGTGACATGTGACACGTGTGTGTGTGCGCGTTGTGGAGCGGCGGGGCCTGGGTGAAGGTGACCGTTAAGGATGAAGGCGAGGAAGAAGACCTCCCCTGGGCTGGGGGCCGACGAGAGGAGAACCGAAAGCCCCCAGTTAGCTCTGCCGCTGCTGGCCCGCTATCCTACGCTAGCGCTCCCTCGGAAACGCCCTCTCCTCAGAAGGATGTAAAGGAAGAGGAGACAGACAGAGACGACCGGGAAGGATGAGGAAACGCTTGTCGCTGGCGGGACTCTGTCGCCCCCTAGTGCTCTGTGTGTGAACTGCATGTAGAGGTGGCGCAGGGACACGGAGAGGAGGAAGTTGAATTCCAGTCGCGGTGTCCTTCGTCCCGTCTCCACGGTAACAAGGATTGTACGACGGCTCCGACATCAGCCCGTTCCTGCCGCGACGGGAGAATAGCGTCGGAGTAGGGTTACCATCCTTCTGGATCACAATTTTCCCAGAGAACAGAACCTCAGACTGCTCAACAAATCGATTGACTTTTCTTTGTACACACACGACTGGAAATGCTGGCTGTCAATCATCTCAGACGCATTCTCTGATATGACATGTTCGCCGTCCATCACCTCTAGGCAAGGCAAGGCAACTTTATTTATATAGCACTTTTCATACACGAGGCACACTCAAGGTACAGACTCCAGAACCAAATGCAGTGGTATTGGCTGATTGTTAAGTGGATATGTCAACTGTCAACCGTTTGGCAAAAACTCTCGACTGAACAGCAATTTAACACAATAATGATGCTGTCACTCAATATGAGGGTCTAACTGTCGGAAATCTGTTAAATGGACATGGGGATTTGGGACCAAACTTGTCAGAACTCAAAGACACACACACACACACACACACACACACACACACACACACACACACACACACACACACACACACACACACACACACACACACACACACACACACACACACACACACACACACACACACACACACACACACACACACACTCTCTCTCTCTCTCTCTCTCTCTCTCTCTCTAAAGCTGTGAACACAAATCTATTAACAAGTTCTGAAGTCAGAAATAACGTTGATAACAATGTTTACCACATTGATAGCGTTCAGATCGACATGGTCGTTCCAATGTAACGTCTTATTGATTTATTTTGTCTGCGCAGAGTTGTGCTATGCAGAAAAGGCCACTAGGTGGCAGTATTTGAGAAAGTGGGAGAGCAACGCTCTGTTTCCAAGTAAACAATTCATTTAATTGGCATACCAATTTGTGTTTTTTGATAACGCTTGTTTACCACATTGTAATCGGATTGTATACTGTTATGTATATGGGTTTAATATTAAAAAGTCTCACTCAAATTACTTTGTCATAAACATTTTTATGTTTCCCCAATCTCGGAGATGAGTAACAAAAATACAGTTGTTCAATAATGTTCATTTACATATTCATGAGCATGTACAAGTGAGAGCAGTCGAACAAAAAGTGCTTCTTTTTTTTAAACAAGTAATCATCTTTGAATAATCACGTCATCATTGGTAAACCAACTAAAAAGGAAAAGGTTCATCTGAATGGAAAATGGAAAACAAACAGTCCAGATAAAAATGCAGAGTCTCAGACGAGAGGAATCAAACGCATTTCCGTTAGCGGATCGTAAAATAAATTTGTGTTAAAAATAATCAACTACTGCTGTGTTTCTGTGACCCCCAGATGGCGAGTTGAATTCCTTAGACAGTCAATAAGTCAAAACAGGTCCTAAATCTATTACATTTTGCGCAACGCTTTGTATGGCACTAGAACCATCCTTGGCTGAAACATTTCCTTGTAGGGCGATGCTGGGCCAGTACAACACTAGATGAGGTCGCTGTTTGTCCATGTTGGACAAGATGAAACCCCCTCGGACTCATATTAAACACAATTTCACGAGGGGAGAACTATTAGGTAAACCTAATAAATAAAACCAATATATCCAGAATGAACGTAATCTCACACGCACACGCGCGCGCGCACACAATCACTGCAGACACGAATGGGAGCCCCAAACGTATGACTTGTTATATTTTAATGGTGCATAACGAGAATAGTTCCAATATCGTTTTTGTTGCCTCCATGGCTTTTTAATTAATCTCGTTGCTCATGTGAAAGAACACGCTGATCCAAAAGGAAATCCAATTAGGATACAAAGAGCCAGAGTCACTGCGCCTTTACGTGTTCACCGTCTCCAAGCGCACGGGGTTTTGAGGCTGTGGGGGGGTGGTAGAGGTCATGCCAGGGTATATAATCTAAATCAAAGCAATGTACACAGAAGCCTTTATATAGCCTTTTTATCGTGGCCTAAAGCCCCAGTGGGCGTTGTATGGTTGCCAGTCATTGTTTGACCCCGCCCGTCTGGCGCGACTAGAGCTATGAAAGAAGGTCAAGTTAATTGAAGCGGGATTTTGAGGAGGAGGGGGGTGGGGGTTACCTTGATTTTTTTAAAGACCTGGCAAGGGGTCCCAGAACGGATTAACCAACTCATGAGGGTCAGCGGAGAGAGGAAATTAAAAGTCGTGGGAGAATTCAAACTATTTGATGGACGCGTGATGAAATTGAGTCGCAGAGTGGCAACAAGGGGCCGGCCCCTCATGTTCACACAGAATGACAAACTAACATACCCTCCGTTTAGTAGGCCTAATGCTAAAATAACAGTTAAAAAAAAAAATAAAATTAGTGGAAATGTCTTTCTCAGAGCGAATTCAACAGTAGATTGTCTGTTTATCTTTGGAACAAGGTTAGGTTAGCTTAAGAAACCCTGACTAAATCAACCCTGTCCTCCGTCAAGCTTTCCTTGAGTGTCACGGCCATTTAAACCTTTTATTAAATAGACAAACAAGAACGATAAGAAAAGGAGAAGATAAAGTTGTGTGTGTGTGCGTGTGTGTGTGTGTGCGAGTGTGTGTGTAAGCTGACCCAACAGTGATGTCTGTCTCTAAATAAATGCATGAGGGCTGGCATGCGCTTTTTTTCTTTCCATGGATGAGTTACCCAACACACACACACACACACACACACACACACACACACACACACACACACACACACACACACACACACACACACACACACACACACACACACACACACACACACACACACAAACTCTGTTTATACTTTTACTCCCAATCCAGATGTTTGTTGAAGCTAACCGTGGCATCGCTGGTTGGTTGCCACGGTGATGCCACGGTGAACGTTGAGACATCCGCAGTGCAAAAACCGTCAGCAGAGATAGAGTGTCTCAAGTGCCGTTGAGCAAGGCAGTGTTGCGATGAGTTCCTGTCTAGTTATGTCATGTGAATATGAAACCGTGAAATCAAATGAGTCTAAACTGCGACGGGAACTGTTGTTATTTCAGTCACAAACAAATCAACAGCTAAATCAACAATCTGAGGGTGGTGCTGTTAGCGTTAGAACGTTGGAGTTAGCCACATGTTGTTGTTGTTTTGTCAGGTTATCCCCCTCATAATAAAACACAAATAAGCCTTTTTTGATAGCCCTCTCTTCTGCTTCATGCAAGCCAATCCAAATATGTTTTCCCTCCATGACCCCGATAAGAAAGCCGATGAAATACATTAGACTGCGGTTGACGCCGCCTCTCCGTTGGTTACACTCTGAAAGGTAGACTCTGTCCCGCTGTGGGGATCTGATTGGTTTAAACACAAAATAGGGAAATGAAAAGTCTGAAGAACAAGGAGAAAATGAGATACAGTTGGTTTGGAGATAACAGCTCCCTAGACAATCGCTGGCTCTGTGGACTTAACTACGCCCCGGGTCCCGTTCCCATGGGAACAAAGACAACCGCCGTCCGCTTTAAAAGAAAAACAGGAAATGGAAATGTTTGTCGTGACTCGTGGTATCGCACACATTCTGCGTTTCCTGTTGTACATTTTCATCATCCGTCGAAAATCATTTCTTTTTTTTTGGTCGTGTTCTACCCGAAATGAAATCCCCGATAGGAGGGGTTAGAAACCAAAGAGTGGAGGAAATGGAAGAAAAAAAACAAGTGCAACAGGTGCTTCTTTGTATTCCACCGAGCGGACCTCACCTCTACTGTCCATCACTCTCTTTTCATTAAGAGCGAGTGAGGGAGTGGTGAGAGAGACAGGAGAGATCCTAAACGCAGCAGTCCTCCGTTCTGGGAACGGTTTTCCCCCGGGGGTCCCGTATCGCTGCGGTCGTCCACGGTTACGCTCCAAACCGTTTTTTTTTCTTCGCTAGCCGTTGCCGTCGTTTCAGCAGAATCCGAGGTACGTAATGGGCGACTGCGACCCAGACGCCCGTCTCAATCGGGGGGCAAAACGAAAATAGAAACCAGCCGACAGACTAAAACTAAATTTCCTTAATGGGTAAGTATACGTGCGCGTAACGGTGGAGAGGACGAGAAAAGAGTCGACGGAAAGCACCCCTCTCCGGAGCCGCGGGTATCCACCGTTTGAGCTCAGAACGCCGTGAACGCAAAAACTAAATATGTGCTCAAATGAACTCCACAACTGTTTTTCGTCTCACTTCCTCCACGTGAGTCAAAGGGCCGGGAACGATAACGTAAAAACAAAACAAAAAAGAAGGCAAGAGAACGCACCGTCTTCTCTTTCTTTTGTCGACGCGAAAAGTGTACTTTTTTCTTTTCCTCCAAACAGTGAGCGTGTGTTCCTGTTCCTCTCTCTCTCTCACTCTTTGGGTCAGCAGCCGGCCGGCACGTCGGCCATGAAGTCGAACTCGTTCTGGCCCAGCCACAGCTCGGGCAGCTCGTTGGCCCTGTCCAGACCCAGCTCCACCACCAGCGACATCAGCACCTCCTCGTCCACCGCCTCAAAGTCGATGCCCCCGCCGCCGCCGCCGGCCGCCGTGCCCGATCCCTGAGGTCCCAGCCCGAAGCCCACCGCCATCCCGCTACCGCCGCCGCCGCCGCCGCCGCCGCCGACCAGCACAGAGGAGGAGGAGGAAGAGGAGGAGGAGGAGGAGTTGGAGGAATTAAGGAGGGAGGTTCCGGCGCCGGGGGGGAACCCCCTCTGGGCGGCGGGTCCCACTCCTCCTCCGACCCCTCCGACGGACCCCACCAGGTTCTGGTAGTGGGAGTTGAGCTTCTGGAGCTGCATGCTGGCGATGAGATGGGGTCCCGTCTGCAGGCTGAAGGAGTGGGGCTTGGAGAGGGGAGTCGCCGGGGAGGAGGTGGAGGAGGAGGAGGAGAGGAGTGGCATCGGGGAGGTGGAGGAGGAAGAGGAGGAGGAGGAGAGGGATGGGGAGAAGGGCACGGCGGCGGTCTTGGAGGAGGGGTAGTGGAGTAAGGAGGTGATCGGCGAGGATGATGAGGAGGAGGAGGAGATGTCCTTCATGACGTGGGCGGGGCCAGGGTACAGCAGTGATGTCATCACCGGAGAGGGGCAATGCCTAGGTGAGAGAGAGAGAGAGAGAGATTTATTGATTTTAAAACTTTGATTTTATTTTGTTACATTTTTAAGAGAGAGAGCGAGAGCGAGAGAGAGAGAGAGAGCGAGAGAGAGAGGAGATGGTACTGTTGTGAGGTCATCAAACGGAATTTGGAAGGAGTACGAAAAGCGAGAGTTCTGAAGGGGGCCGACGGCAGACGCGATGACATCATCGGGGTGAGATCGCAATCAGGACGCGGCAATTCCGAGCGGAGGCCCGGTGAGAGACTAGGCGACGTAATGTAACGCTATCTGCAAGGATCAGATCGATCCAAATATGCAAATCCACTGGTGCAGACCAGACATTATATCATAGACACACGCACGCACGCACACACACACACACCACAGCACACACACACACACACACACACACACACACACACACACACACACACACACACACACACACACACACACACACACACACACACACACACACACACACACACACACACACTTCCATGAGCTCATCGGAAAACCAAGCTGGCTCATCCAAACAAACAGTGTCCTCATGCAAAATATAGGGAACTATCCTCTTTGGTTTACTCACAATAGGAAAGGACTCTGAGTACAGACAGACAAGCGTATAGATAGATGGACAGATGGTAGATTGGTAGATAGATATACAGACAGACCCACTGATCATTTTAGTGATTGCCTTGACCATGTCCACCGCCTGGGACAGGGAGTCTTTACGAGCTTTGATTTACTCAAAATTTTTACTTTAAATCAAAGATAGACTTCCAAGGATTAAGCCCCGATGCTGCTGAATGAGGACTTGAAAGTGAAGAGCGTAATGAGCTAGCGGTGACTAAAAAGTTATTTCAAGTTATTTCATAGAAGACAGACATGGGATTTAATAAAGAACAGACAACAGCTAACAACAGCAGGGATTCAGTCGCTACCATCATGGGACCGACAGCCAATCAGAACTCATCAACCACATCTCATGATCCGACCCCTCTCGGTCACGCTACAGATCGCATTGTTTTAATGTGCATCAACAACAGGAAAAGAGGGTTTTAAGTATCATAGAGGCCGGCTCATCAAACTTTAAAAATGCTTGTTCAATAGAAACCACACATCAGGAAGGCGGCCGCAGCAGCTAAAACTCACCACACTCACACACAGACACACGCACACAGGGGAGGTTGTGTGTGTGTGTGTGTGTGTGTGTGTGTGTGCGTGTGTGTGTGGATATGTTGAAGTCTTGTTCTTATGACCTAATAAATCACCCGGCAACAGAGGGCTGATCTGTTTGGGAAACGGAGAGACCCTAATTAAGAACACACACATGACTTCATGTCATGTTATGTGTGTGTGTGTGTGTGTGTGTGTGTGTGTGTGTGTGTGTGTGTGTGTGTGTGTGTGTGTGTGTGTGTGTGTGTGTGTGTGTGTGTGTGTGTGTGTGTGTGTGTGT
>NC_140274.1:22656625-22664125 GCF_964030765.1 Micromesistius poutassou
ATCATCCAAGCCCAGCCTGGAGATAGCGCTAGGAAACACATGAACACATGAACACAGTATATGTAATCATGAAACGATGAGGTTTGAGTTCTTCACCGGTCCTCACCCTCACCCTCGCCTGCAGCGTTTCTCTCACGCCCTGAACCCCAACAGCACACAAGGACAACTGGACCATTGTACAGCTTTAACCGACACACACGCCTCCACAGTCGCAGACAACCAAAGCGGGCGTGATTGCGGGTATCAACGCGTCTCAGTGGAGGTTTCTGATTCGCGGGCTCTGCTAACGCGTTTAAGAGAACTGTGGATGTGAGTTTGTACACGCTGACCTTTAGCGGGATGGATAATAGCAGAGTGTGACACACAGGAGACTCCACATGAGGCCTCCTCTAAACACACTTTGATATGTATTATATTCCAACGCACGCCTGGACACTCACCGCACCAGGACGGCTGGCCGCCCTCGGCTCCTCCACCGTGCTTTCTCACATATTTATGTCCCCCCTCATGTCACCTCTACCATCCGACGTGTTTCTCCCTCCTTCCATCTCTCTCTCTCTCCCTCTCTTCTCTCTCGTCTTCAGCCGATCCACGTCTATCGACTGTGCTGCTGTGACCCTTTATTGCCTTTGTAACCTTTAGTGCCTGAGGAGGAACGAGCCAGAAGATGGTATTGATATGATCCCCACCTACTGGCTACATGGAGGGATTCCGTTTACACCTGCCTGTGCGTTTGTGTGCGTTTGCGCATGTATTCATCCGTTTATGTTTTAAAAAATGTTCTTAGTATATTTGCGGGTGCAGCGTGTTAGACACACGTCCCTCCAGGCAGATCAATCAGACCTGTGATGTTCTCTGTGGCGGTCACACATGGACTGGACAGGGTGAGGTCCTAGTCACTAATATATATATATATGTGTATATATATATGTATATATTTATATATGTTTCACTATTTTCCACCTTATACCCCCAATGAAACATGAGTTAGCAATACATAACCACGTCAATGCATGGGATGTGGGATGGAGAAACAGTTCCATTCATAATTAGGGGCCCTATTATTAATTAACCTTTTGTCTGAGAATCACAAAAAGCACCCAGACATCAGGGTCATAATTATGCCCTTTCAGCACAGCACAGCGTGGGATTAAACTAAAGGAGGAAAGGCATCCAACACAGAATGTATTCTACACTTCGTTAGTCTGCTTTTATTCTGTGGTGGAATTTAAATACGCAATATTATCCTTGTAAATTGTGTGGAATTTTCTGAAATCTTTCCTTCAACTTTAATTCGTCGTATCTCCAAAGAAGAGACTGCAGAGACTGGCTGTCCAATAGCAGCAGCCCTAGCTGCAGAGATCCTTCTGATATCGTACGTGCTGTTCTGGAGTCCTGGCAGCTCCGTTGAGATAGCGGACAGTTTAAAGTGGAACAATTGGAGCCGCAACATTTTATTAAATAAACTTTTAGTTTCGGGATATTTTAGACATGGAAATTTCTAAAATATACTGATTTAACATGACAGACACGGCGTGTGTAACTGAGAAATGATTTCTGTGTGTGCAATTAGGCCCTAATTATATTGTGATGAATTCAGTAAATGGCCGCCAAAACCGGGATCCAACTGAAGCTAAGCTGAGTGATATTATGCAAAACCAACAAAAAAGGGTTTCATGTTTAAAGGACACGTTTAAAGGGGTGATGGCCAATGCTTGATCACAGAGTCACGGCACATTTCACACAATCAAACGGCAAGCTGCACACATGCAGCCGCACACACCGGGATCATCCAGAGCACTGTGTGTGTTTACTCTTCTGAGCTTGAACTGATTAAAGATGAATTCATTGAGACTTTTCACAAGTTGCCAAAATGTGTGAGTGTGTGTGTGTGTGTGTGTGTGTGTGTGTGTGTGTGGGGGGGGGGGGGCATGAGTGCATGCATTTGGGCATGTCTGTGTGTGGTGTGTATGTGTGTATGTGTGTGCAACAACTACGTAATTGATTAAGCAACACCCTTTGTTCAAATGATTATTTGCATGTTTTAATTACTATGTTGAACCCTTTGACAATATTGGCAATTGTATACACGGCAATTAACGGAGGTCAGTGAGTGGCGTGTGGCGTCACTCAGGCGGCCGTCAGACTGGCTGCCGTTTGACGAGCCGCTTCACCCAGATGTGATATTTATGTTAACGCTATTGTAATATAATTGCTATTTCTGTTCGTTTTAATTGGTTCGGTGGTGCGTAATTGTGTCACTCATCCGTGAATACGAATCTTAATTATCATTAATTTATATTTTAAGATTTTATAATGAGACACAATCTGAAAATGATTCATCAACTATGGGACAATTAGCTGTAATGGGGCACAAACAAAAAAAACGCAAGAGAAGAGAAGGGGGCCGCGTTCCAGAGCCGAGCGCTCTCTTTGAGTTGTGTGAGGGCTGTGATTGGCTGCACAGTGTTGCTCTGGTTGTAGCCGTCGGTGTGAGAAGAGAAACTGACAGTATTCCTTATTAAAAACGTTCACACAGATGTTCCCCTTCTCACCCGCCTCATGTCCCTCTTATGGGATACGGTGAATTGTCTTTGATACTTTGCTGTACTGAACACTAACACTTTACCCGCCGTGACATCGTAGTGAAAAACAACAGGAAATCAGCTTGAATATAATGGAGCTGCTGATTATGCTGCAGTATATGCTGATATACTTGGACTTGTAGCGCACGGGTGGGTGATAGTTTCCTGTCACTCTGTTGGTGTATTTAATCTGTGAATTGATCCTTCACAAAGTAACGTGTGGTGAGACGCTTGTGTTGCTGAGGACTGGTCGTGTCCGACGCCGCGGTGGCCGGCTGATGTAGGCTGATACGCTTCTGCATTACTGAGATCGTATGGATTCATTTGGCCGTCCTCTCCCTAAATGATAATGACAATCTCAAATGAATCGCCCAATCAATCGTGTTGATAATCAACCCAAAGAAATGTTGTTCTCTCTCTGCAAGGCTATTATTGCAAATGTATCAAAGTCGGCTTTTATTGATCTGTCCAGACTTTTACCATTAAGACTTGAGAGTAACTTGGACTTGAGCCGATATACTTGAGACTTGAGTTGGGCTGGAGCCCAAAGCCCTGATACTGGACTTGACCTTGAACCCTAAAGACTTGAGACTGGACTTGACCTTGAACCCTAAAGACTTGAGACTGGTCTTGTAAAACCAGCTCTGCCACAGCCTGCCTCGTGGTCCTGCCCTTGGGTTCCTCAGCTCAGTGCGTAACAGTACATCTATTTTGATAGAAGATAATAACTGTAGAGTAACATTGAATATTTATAAAGTGTGTCAATATATAATCATGTTTCCTCTCTCTCTCTCTCTCTCTCTCTCTCTCTCTCTCTCTCTCTCTCTCTCTCTCTCGCTCTCTCTCTCTCTCCCTCTCCCTCTCTTTCTGATAAGCACACACATCCTGATGGTCTGTGTTCTATACACATCCACACCTGCATGAACACACGTATGCACTTACAGTGGCTGCAGCTTTAGCCAGTCAGCTGCACTAACCTGAACCTCGGTGGGTTTCTGTCTGTCCAGTCGACCGGACTAACGCGATTCACCGCTGCAGGCAGTAGGTTGGCACGCAACGATAGAAGAAGAGCAGAAGAGAGAGAGAGAGAGAGAGAGAGAGAGGGCGGGTGGAGTGAAGAGGGAGAGAGTGTAGGAGAGAGAGTGACAAGTAGAGAGAGAGAAACGGTGGAGAAGAGAGAGTGAAGGTAGACGGGCATACAATTTTAGCTCGCTCAGAGAAATTAACGGACAAAGCAATGAAGCAAAATGCGCTTAATCTAAAGATGGAATAATCTAAAGGTGGAATATATACGATATAATAGACCCCTTTAACGTCTACGTCATCAAATAGAAGCACAAGTGTTTCGGCGAGGGAAGTTGTATTGTACCCCAAACATTCAGACGATTATCCGACCAGTAAAGACGACCGAGTCATGTCTCAACAGAGAGGAGAACGCACACAGTGTAGGAAGAGAGGAGAGAGGGCGCAGACTATGACCTAGGACTCTTATGTACACCACAACCAGCGGCAGTTACCCTGAACCGTTGCCCCTGGCAACTCACCCAACTCGACACCGCCTCCTCTTGCTCTCCTCGCGGCAGTCGTCCAGTGTTGGTAAGACTGAAGGTTGAACTTTTAAAGGATCCCTGAGCTCAACTTGAAATTCGATCAATGATTGAGTGTGTGTGCGTGCGTGCGTGTGTGTGTGTGTGTGTGTGTGTGTGTGTGTGTGTGTGTGTGTGTGTGTGTGTGTGCGTGTGTGTGTGTGTGTGTGTGTGTGCGCGTGTGTGTGTGTGTGCGCGTGTGTGTGCGTGTGTGTGTTTGTGTGTGCGTGCGTGTGTGTGTGTGCGTGCGTGTGTGTGTGCGTGCGTGCGTGCCAAATGGGCTGCCTAAAAATCTATACCTGGTCCGCTGGGGGCCAGAGACATACATGTTGCATTAAGGTCACAGCGGTGTGAGGCTGACGTCAGGCGGACGCTGTCACACACTCAGCGCTCCCCCAGCCGTCTCCCGCGGCTGCTGCTGCCGCCGTTTGCTTCAGCGTGAAACAAACACACAGGAGGAGAAATGTCCCGGTAGGAATCATCACCAAGGTCGGGGTCTTTTGTTGCGGTCATTGTTGAATGTTACATGAGAGGTTAAACTGTCCAATGGCACACACACACACACACACACACACACACACACACACACACACACACACACACACACACAGGGATAAAGAAGGGGACAATGGCAGAGTAATGCAGACGAGCATCAAGCATCACCTAATGAGGACGCTTACGGCCAGCAGAGACACAAGGGTCCTCCACGGAAATGAGTCCATTCACACACTCAGCGGAACGGCGTGTGGCTGTCGCTGTGTGTGTGTGTGTGTGTGTGTGTGTGTGTGTGTGTGTGTGTGTGTGTGTGTGTGTGGTGTGTGTGTGTGTGTGTGTGTGTGTGTTCTTTAGGGCAACACGAGTTGCCTTTGATCAAACGACCGTTCAAACCAGCAGCCGGAGAACCAAAATATATTCATATTCTAACATCTTTCATAAACCTTCCCCTGCATACGTGAAACATAGACAGAAGCCGTCCTCTTCCTCCTCCCGTCGTCAGAACACACGTCCACATCCTCTCCCATCAGGGCTCCAGGGCCTTTGTTTGAACAGCTGAGCCACCATAGGATCTTTAGGACAAAGGCCATGCAGGCCAAAGGGCTGTTTCCTTCATACTGTTGTGTGTGTGTGTGTGTGTGTGCGTGCGTACGTGTGTGTGTGTGTGTGTGTGTGTGTGTGTGTAAGAAGAAGACAAGGAGGAAACTAGGGGGAGGAGAGAGAAACATTCCGATCCCATGTTCTCACTTTGATCTCCGTTTGGTTTATGAAGCCCGCTTTTATGTATTTTTGCTCTGACAGTGAAGTGTAAGATGTCACGCACATCCCTGGTGTGTTGAACAACACGTCCTACAGAATCCATCGTGGTGGCCTTGTGTGTCCTCCTTCACCATGACGACCACTCAGTCCAACAACGGGACAAGCAGATCTACGCTTCCATCTCTGTTTGGTGTGTGAGGAGCGTTCCCACTGGTCCCGACTCGTCCAGACAGAGGTCCACATGTGAAGAGAGCGTCACAGAGAGACGAGGCCGCAGCTTCTGGATCTGAAGTGAAAGAGCGAATGTATTTCAGACATGAAGGTGAAACGCTGCAGTACAGACACCCAGGCAGCTCATCGTGTTACTACTAAAACAAGTTGACGTTTCTTTCTACACCGCTTCCAGAGGGAAAGAAAGAAAGAACGAGTGGACCGGAGATCCGAGCAGCTGATGACATCCCTGACTCTGAGCCATTCCCGTCCTCGTCCATCTGGTGGGAGTCTCTGTAGCATTTCTGCAAAGGTTGAAACCGTTGTTAAGGTCATGGGAGATATTGAAGATGTTGCTCTGTGGTCACTGGAGATGAACCGAACACAAACACTATAGAGGGAGCACATGAACGCAGCTCATATTGAGACAGACCGACTCTAGCCAGCAAGCAAACGTTAAATCATGAAGACGGCGTTCACCTTCTGCGTCTGTCTGGGCTCTAAATCCCCACAATGTCATCCCAGGCCCCTCCCCTTCATAACCTTTCCTAACCCCCTCAACCAATCAGGACCTCATGCATTAACAAGAATACAATCGCCACAACTGCCATGAAGGATCATTAAATGGTTTCTAATCGCCGATTGTATTTACTTTCAAAAGTGTTGTGGTTCATTTTAAATACTAGTCTCTCTTTAATAAGATAATATAAATAATTATAACAAATAATACAACTTTTTTCTAATGGTGTGCCTAAGTCACATTTTGGCCAAATTTTGATATCTAACCTAACTACTATAATAACGCTGCTGATTCACTGCGCCTCATTGGCTGCATCCTAAGCCAATCAGAGTGCTTTTTGAATTCCATAATCACTATCTGCCTAAGTCTTCTATTTGACTTGGGCATTTTAGACGCTAAATACAAGATGAACCTTAAAATATGACTTGGGTAATTATGCTATGAGGCGAACGATGTGTGTTTCTTTGTGCAGGGGTGTGTGTGTGTGTGTGTGTGGTTGTGTGTATGTGTGTGCATGTGTATGTGTGTGTGTGTGTGGATGGGCGCATGCATGCTCCTCTTCCCTCCCAGCATGCACCACTTCTCCCCGTCTCCACCTGCCCCCTCCTCCGTCATCATCCTGTCATTTCCTCCGTCTCCTTCTTTTTATTTATCTGCTGTTTTTTAAATCCCTCTCTCTCTCCTACTTAATCCTTGTGTATTTTGTTCCCCGTTGATGCGTTTATAAATATATTATAAATATATTATATATATAATAGGGCTGCGCATCACGACTGTCTGCCAAAAGGAGTCACTGCAAAAACAAAACGTTCTCATATCTCATATCATGAAGTTATACATCAGCGATACTGTAGTGAACATTAATGCGATGATGGACATTAATCGTCTTGATAAAACGTGCTTCTACTACTAATATTCTTCTTTGTACCAGGCCACCAACCACTGGCGGTAGATTTTATAATTAATTAATGTTTTAGGTCACATTATTATTATTGTGAATAATATCAAACAAATAACCACACACACGCTCGTATGGGATTGGACGCGTCTCTGTTCAGTGAGAGCTGAGTGTGAGGGTCGGGAGAACTCGGTCAAGATGACCCACACATGTTGATTCATGCTCCACACACACACACACACACACACACACACACACACACACACACACACACAACCATACACACACACACACACACACACACATACATACACACACACACACACACACACATACACACACATACACACACATACACACACACACACACACACACACACACACACACACACAACCACACACACACACACACACACATGTACACACACACTCTCCTCTCTCTCTCTC
>NC_140274.1:22669125-22679125 GCF_964030765.1 Micromesistius poutassou
AATTTTATTCACAGGGTCAGTATGTATGTATATGGGTGTAGTTTCCACACACAAACATGTGTGTGGAAACTACACACACACACACACACACACACACACACACGGTCAATATTATTGTGGATTGGGCAAATAGTACAGATAGTTAACCTGCTACTGCTATTAGTTATCATGGGCAATCTAACTTGGCTAGCTCTATTATTGACCCTGTTTTTCATTAATTAATAAATAAACACATTATGGTAAAATAGGGATTCAATCAATACTCCATGTTCCCTCAAGGCCTTCGTGTGAGCCCGTGGTCAGACCCAACGGAAGGCCTGAGTCATTAACAAACCCAATATCCAAGAGTCAAACTCAATATGCTGCGGCACCCAAGATAGCGTCCAAGCTAGGCAAACATAAACAACCGTTGTTGACCGTGGCCTCTCCCACCAAACTCAGAACGTACTAGGAAACAAAAACATGACCGGCCGTCTCAGATCATATTGCTCTCAGGTTCCCAACTCCACGAACCAGAGACCAACGGCCGACAGCAACACAAGAGCCTTCAGACACTGGTGGGCGTGTGGAGACTGGACCAGGAAGGTAATGCCGCTGTACCAGAGACGAATGACGACGGTAATGCTGCTGGACCAGAGACGAATGACGACGGTAATGCTGCTGGACCAGAGACGAATGACGAAGGGTAATGCTGCTGGACCAGAGACGAATGACGAAGGTAATGCTGCTGGACCAGAGACGAATGACGGAGGTAATGCTGCTGGACCAGAGACGAATGACGAAGGGTAATGCTGCTGGACCAGAGACGAATGACGAAGGTAATGCTGCTGGACCAGAGACGAATGACGAAGGGTAATGCTGCTGGACCAGAGACGAATGACGGAGGTAATGCTGCTGGACCAGAGACGAATGACGACGGTAATGCCGCTGGACCAGAGACGAATGACGACGGTAATGCCGCTGGACCAGAGACGAATGACGAAGGGTAATGCTGCTGGACCAGAGACGAATGACGACGGTAATGCTGCTGGACCAGAGACGAATGACGAAGGTAATGCCGCTGGACCAGAGACGAATGACGAAGGTAATGCTGCTGGACCAGAGACGAATGACGAAGGGTAATGCTGCTGGACCAGAGACGAATGACGAAGGTAATGCTGCTGGACCAGAGACGAATGACGAAGGGTAATGCTGCTGGACCAGAGACGAATGACGAAGGTAATGCTGCTGGACCAGAGACGAATGACGAAGGTAATGCTGCTGGACCAGAGACGAATGACGAAGGTAATGCTGCTGGACCAGAGACGAATGACGAAGGTCAACTCATGGAAACACAAATAAAAGTCACTTCAAACATGGGAACACATCTTTTGAAAAATCTGTCAAATTAGGTATTTTAGGAACATTGAATTTATTTTATGTTATATTTATAATTATTAGCATTATTATTATTATTGGACAGAATATATTCAGATGCTACATCTCCCATAGGCTTAAAGATTATCTCCAAAATGTGAACACTGCTACTGTCAGTTCTCTGGTGGACAATGAATTGTATCATCATTTATCAAAACACAAATGTTGATGCTTTGTAAGTAAATTACATACTTTCGTTGTTATCAGTCTTAACCAATTTCCTTTATAGTTGTTACAAATAAATAAGTAAGTCTCAATATGGACGATTTTATGTGATTATTCAGCGCTGTTCCATTAGGTGTCATTTGTGTTATCATAAAGACAGGATAGATTAAACATTCCTGTTTCTGTGTCGATTAGTCTGAGCAGGTGAAGAAACAAACATATATATTACATTCTGCATCCCCTTATGTCTTTAGTTAATACACAGTAGTTGCCAGTAAACTAAAAATATTTGTATGCAGAAATCCAAAAGATAACAATATCTTACTTACTATGTAAATTAATGATGCCAATTTAAATCCTGTTGCGTACAAACTGTTACATCAGTTAGTGTAACTCTGTTTTAAATGTCTGAAAATAAACTAATATATTCACTACAAAATACAAGATGACACCCATATGAGTAAGATACTCTCTTCAAACAATGTACCATATAGGCTTCATTTTCGTCTCTGTTAGCCAATATTCAAACGGAAAATAATGACAGAGAAATGCACATTGTTAAACTACCTTTAAAACTAGGGTAGACAATTTATTTTAGAAGCATTATTTTGTCATAATTGTTGAAATTCTCGACACATCCCGCAAGCAATCATTAAATCAAATGCTCGGACCAAAAAAAATAAATGGGTATCAATGGCTTTCAAACAAGCCCGTCTAATCATTTCCTTTGGCACATATTCAAATATTGGATGTCCTACCGGCCTGTACCTACCTATCTGCCTACCTACCTTCCTACCTACCTACCTACCTACCTACTTACCTACCTACCTACCTACCTACCTACTTACCTACCTACCTACCTGTCTACCTACCTACCTACCTGTCTGTCTACCTACCTACCTACCTACCTACCTACCTACCTGTCTACCTACCTACCTACCTGTCTACCTACCTACCTACCTACCTGCCTACCTACCTACTTACCCACCTACCTACCTACTTACCTACCTACCTACCTACCTACCTACCTGTCTACCTACCTACCTACCTACCTACCTACCTACCTACCTACCTACCTACCTACCTACCTGTCTACCTACCTACCTACCTGTCTACCTACCTACCTACCTACCTACCTGTCTACCTACCTACCTTCCTACCTACCTACCTACCTACTTACCTACCTACCTACCTACCTACCTGTCTACCTACCTACCTACCTGTCTACCTACCTACCTACCTACCTGTCTACCTATCTGCCTACCTACCTTCCTACCTACCTACCTACCTACCTACCTACCTGTCTACCTACCTACCTACCTGTCTACCTACCTACCTACCTACCTACCTACCTACCTACCTACCTGTCTACCTACCTACCTGTCTACCTACCTGTCTGCCCTGTCTCTCATCTCACACAGGGCCAGGTCCAACCTGAGCTGGTCGCTAGGGGTCTCGTGTGTTGTGGGCAGCGGAGGGGAGCCTGCAGGAAGGGAGGGACTTTTCTCTTGCTCTCTCTGACTGACTTCTTCAAATTTGCCTTTCCCGGCTTTAAGGACAAACACGGCATAGTTACACGCTGTTCTTGTTGCCAAGCGATGGGATTGGAGGCAGTTCTTCCTTACTGTTCTCACAGAGTTTCTTTTGGAAAACATTTTAGGGTCAAATTAATATTAAGGACGGATTCTGCAGTGCAAAACAAAAGGAGGTATCTCTGAGATCTCTCTGCTTGTCGCATTGTTGGTGTATCGCATTCCGGCAGTGTCTATTTCCTTCACATCTTCAAATTGAATTTCAATTTCTGTATTAAAGATTGGCACACACACACACATTAAAGTAGCACCATTTATAAATAAGTTATTTTAGGGGTAATTTGCTTGTAAGTTAATAGGCCTATACGTGAATGTTCACAGGACTGTAATAGCTTTCAACTCTGTTAGAACAACATTTGCATCCACCTTATAAATGAACTAATGTTCTAATTATAAATGTCCTTTCACTAGGAGCTAATGCGAACACATAATGTCATAATCCAACCAGGGTGGTTGGATTATTATCATTGGATATGCAAATATGTAGATCTAATAGTAATAACCCAATATAAATCCCTGGCTGCCGTCCAGTGGTGACATGAATCCGTATTCTCCGTTGTGACAGCAGAGGAGAGCGTTATATATTATATATATGATATATATATTATATATCATTAGTATATGCTCCATGTGAACCATGATTGAGATCTCAAACTGGGGAGATTGATTTCATTGCGCGTGACGGTCGTCTCGTCACGCTAAAAACAAATAAGCCGCTAATAAAAACAAATAAATCCCGGCTAAAAGTGTTATCTTGTTTATTTTTGGAGGGTTCACGTGTAGTTTATACTAAAACAATTATTCATCTCAGGCTTCGGCGAATAATCGTTAATTATATATATCATCATTATATTTACCCTCGTACTATTCTGGAGATTTCCGTTGCTAACATGAAAGCTGTGATGCTAACCTTTGGAACACACAAATGAAACAATTTTGACAAAATTTTTGAATTGTAGAATCTGATCTACTATCCTTGTGGTAAAATAAGTATGTCATAGGTTCTAATCTATACATCTGATAATGGTAATGGTAACGATAATGATCATGAACGTCAAACAAGGGGGTTTTGTATGTGCTGTTTTAGTATGTATTCAAGTAAAATGTCACATGTGATATTCTCCTTCAACTTATTGTTAGTTTGTCATCATCTCATGTCTGCCCACCAGCACCTTCTGCACTCCCTGCCCTCCATGGAAGGAGAGGTGTTCACTAGAGGAGGATCCTCCTCTAGTGAACACCTAGTGTTCCCTAGGAGAAGGACACTAGGTGTTCACTAGAGGAGGATCCTCCTCTAGTGAACACCTAGTGTTCCCTAGGAGGAGGACACTAGGTGTTCCCTAGGAGGAGGACACTAGGTGTTCCCTAGAGGAGATTCCCTGACTCGTAGGATGGCTAAGGGAAGGGTTAAGGGGGAGTCCCTAATGGTTTCTTTTGAGACTGTAATCGTGAATATACAAATATGATCTATACAAAGTAACTTGGCTTGACAATGTGTATTATTAAACGTTTTGAACTGAAAATCCACATTTTAATATATTTTTTTCTACTTGGCTTTGTCACGGCCTTTACGTTGAAAACATCGCAATGAATCTTTTTTTTTTTTTTCTATCTGGATGAACATGACCTTATCATCTTAATGCATATAGTACAGTGTAGTTTTCTTTAATCACATATTAACATAAAACCAGGTGTGGTATTGCTTACAAAAATAAGATTGATTAAGCACTCCTCGTCTTTTTCTATGTCTTCAGATATTCAAAATGTATTCCGTGTGTACTGCGTGTACTGTGTGTACTGCGTGTACTACGTGTACTGTGTGTACTGCGTGTACTGTGTGTACTGTGTGTACTACGTCCTGGTCTGAGCAGTAGAAGGCACTGGGAGGAGTGTAGTCCTAAACAGAGTACCTGCAGTCGCTCTAGCGGGGTCCATGTCGGGGGTCGGCTGCAGCTTACAAGCAGAAAAGGCTCCAAGATCAGCTTAGATTAAGTATTTTTGGCGTTTGTCCTTTCAGTTTGTTTTTTTCAACTATTACCATTTTGCCGTTCATCTTGCGTGCGTCTTGCGTGGCTCTCTGTCTGCAGCCCCGTGCAGCCGGCGGTGACGGCCACCGAGGGGCTCACCGAGGGACTCACCGAGGGACTCACCGAGGGACTCACCGAGGGGGCACGCTGCATGTTTCACAGCCTGAAGAGAGGGAAGCGCTCCCCTGGGTGACAGACCATGGAGGGACCATGGTTCTAGGGACCATGGTTCTAGGGCTGGTTCTAGGGTTGGTTCTAGGGCTGGTTCTAGGGCTGGTTCTAGGGCTGGTTCTAGGGCTGGTTCTAGGGACCATGGTTCTAGGGCTGGTTCTAGGGTTGGTTCTAGGGCTGGTTCTAGGACTGGTTCTAGGGCTGGTTCTAGGGTTGTTTCTGGTTCTAGGGCTGGTTCTAGGGCTGGTTCTAGGACTGGTTCTAGGGCTGGTTCTAGGGTTGTTTCTGGTTCTAGGGCTGGTTCTAGGGCTGGTTCTAGGGCTGGTTCTAGGGTTGGTTCTAGGGCTGGTTCTAGGACTGGTTCTAGGACTGGTTCTAGGGTTGGTTCTAGGGTTGGTTATGGGGTTGTTTCTGGTTCTAGGGCTGGTTCTAGGGCTGGTTCTAGGACTGGTTCTAGGGTTGGTTATGGGGTTGTTTCTGGTTCTAGGGCTGGTTCTAGGGCTGGTTCTAGGGCTGGTTCTAGGGCTGGTTCTAGGGTTGTTTCTGGTTCTAGGGCTGGTTCTAGGGTTGGTTCTAGGGCTGGTTCTAGGGACCATGGTTCTAGGGCTGGTTCTAGGGCTGGTTCTAGGGCTGGTTCTAGGACTGGTTCTAGGACTGGTTCTAGGGTTGGTTATGGGGTTGTTTCTGGTTCTAGGGCTGGTTCTAGGACTGGTTCTAGGACTGGTTCTAGGGCTGGTTCTAGGGTTGTTTCTGGTTCTAGGGCTGGTTCTAGGGCTGGTTCTAGGGTTGTTTCTGGTTCTAGGGCTGGTTCTAGGGCTGGTTCTAGGACTGGTTCTAGGGCTGGTTCTAGGGTTGGTTCTAGGGCTGGTTCTAGGACTGGTTCTAGGACTGGTTCTAGGGTTGGTTATGGGGTTGTTTCTGGTTCTAGGGCTGGTTCTAGGGCTGGTTCTAGGGCTGGTTCTAGGGCTGGTTCTAGGGTTGTTTCTGGTTCTAGGGCTGGTTCTAGGGTTGGTTCTAGGGCTGGTTCTAGGGTTGGTTCTAGGGCTGGTTCTAGGGTTGGTTCTAGGGCTGGTTCTAGGGCTGGTTCTAGGGCTGGTTCTAGGGCTGGTTCTAGGGCTGGTTCTAGGACTGGTTCTAGGACTGGTTCTAGGGTTGGTTATGGGGTTGTTTCTGGTTCTAGGGCTGGTTCTAGGACTGGTTCTAGGACTGGTTCTAGGGCTGGTTCTAGGGTTGTTTCTGGTTCTAGGGCTGGTTCTAGGGCTGGTTCTAGGGTTGTTTCTGGTTCTAGGGCTGGTTCTAGGGCTGGTTCTAGGACTGGTTCTAGGGTTGGTTATGGGGTTGTTTCTGGTTCTAGGGCTGGTTCTAGGACTGGTTCTAGGGCTGGTTCTAGGACTGGTTCTAGGGTTGGTTATGGGGTTGTTTCTGGTTCTAGGGCTGGTTATGGGGCTGGTTCTAGGACTGGTTCTAGGGCTGGTTCTAGGGTTGGTTCCTGAACTGGTTCTAGGGTTGTTTCTGGTTCTAGGGCTGGTTATGGGGTTGGTTCTAGGACTGGTTCTAGGGCTGGTTCTAGGGTTGTTTCTAGTTCTAGGGCTGGTTCTAGGGTTGTTTCTGGTTCTAGGGTTGGTTCTAGGGTTGGTTCTAGGGCTGGTTCTAGGGTTGTTTCTGGTTCTAGGGCTGGATTTAGGGCTTGTTTTATGGGCTATTGGAGTGGCTTGATGTCAGGATAGTTCTAGGGTGTGTATAGGTTCTATGGGATGGTTCTAGGGTTGGTTCTAGGACTGGTTCTAGGGCTGGTTCTAGGGTTGGTTCTAGGACTGGTTCTAGGGTTGGTTCTAGGGCTGGTTCTAGGGTTGGTTCTAGGGCTGGTTCTATGGGATGGTTCTAGGGCTGGACTAGGACTGGTCCTGGGTTTGGTTCTATGGTCCTGGCTCGGTGTGGTCCTTGTGAATTTGGAAAGCCGTCCCTTCGTAACATCCTCAGTGAACAGTTCCCATCTGAGTTCAGTATGAGAACATAACGCACAGTTCCTGGGAGGGCCCAGCGAGGGGTCTGGGTGTTTTTCAGCCGTTTGAAACCCAACCTGCTCCCCAACGCGTGTGCACGTCCACAGAGCCGCGTGTGAACGGCCTCCACGTGTGTACCGCCTCCTGGGCGTCTGAGCCAGTCAATCACAACACGAGCATCAATTCATCCGGTTCTCTCCGTCTGAGAGAACCTATAAGCTGGTTTCCCGTAGAAACATGGTCCCGATGCTGTAGGAGACCTTCCTCATGGAGGCCGGCGGGGCGGAGCGGGAGCTGGTGAGGGAGGCGTGGCTGTGGGACATCCCCGCCTCCAGGAAGTAGCAGGTTCCTGGGATCTCCTTGGGGAAGTTGTCCGGGAGCTCCAGCCGCGACCGCGGGACGAACGAGAACGAGTGGTCGTCCTTCAGCAGCCTGCGGACACAACACACAGCCCTCAGCCGTACTGCACATCTGGATGGAGCTGCAGCACACACACACACACACACACACACACACATCCAAAGACGCCACTGGCGTCTTTGGATGTGTGTGTGTGTGTGTGTGTGTGTGTGCTGCAGCTCCATGCAGAGGTGCAGTACTGCGTCATACAGAAGGGGGGCGTACTCACTGGTAGGTGGTCGGACTGACGTTGATGCAGCGCGGAAGGCTCCCAGACTCAAACTTGCTGGCCAGGGTCACGTTGTTGCCAAACAGGCAGTAGCGCGGCATCTTCACCCCCACCACGCCGGCCAGCACGGAGCCCGTGTGGATACCTATTCTGAGCTGTAGGGGGGGTGGGGGGGGGGGGGGGACGAGATGGGGGGACGGGACGGAGTCAAACAAGGAGAGAGACACGAGTGAGGTCACAGCAAGTCAGGTTCTTATCAGACCCTGCTGTGAAAGAATGAACGTTCTAACATCATTCCCCTGGCCTCGTATGTCTATGTTCACGTTTGAACTTAAAAATTCACAGCTGAATTCTGTATCCATGGATTGTCACGTGTCACAAGGGCCCCTCAGAACCCATCTGCTGCCATTCTGTCCGTGTTAAATGGCTGCCTGTTTTCAATGACGATCACTGCGCTGACCATGCTGTCACTTCCGTTCATAAGCCTTCTCATTAGACACGCTGGGTCTAAACGGCATCTTGAACCAGTAAACACAGCCATGATGGTGCCACACACACACACGCACGCACGCACGCACGCACGCACGCACGCACGCACGCACACACACACACACACACACACACACACACACACACACACACACACACACGCACGCATGAAGCTGAACATGCGTTTTGGATCCCAGTAGATAGCCGATGATCCTCTTCAGCATCTCATCACCACGGTAACCAACGCCACTTAGTGCATGCCATCACACCACATCGTAGCCATGGCAACAACTGGGAAAAATTGAAAAGTGGGGGTATTGCACCAAGGTAGAGATAGAGGGGCGCATGTGACTGTGAGGAGGTGGAGCGATGGAGAGATGTGGAAAGACTAAAGAAGTGTGTGCTAAAAGGATAGATCGGAGAGAATGCAAACAAGGACAGGAGTGTATAATACTCTTATAATACACAGATTGATGTGTGAGTCACTGTGTACAATGCATTGCTCTCAGCTAAACAATCAGACATGTCTGCTAATCGATCACATAGCATTAGCCACCTGGTCAGAATGAGAAATCTAAAAGTCTAAATGAAAAACTAAAAGGGAGTATTGTCATAGTTACTGTACTAGACACACAAAAAGATGGGAACACGAGAATATGCATCCGTTTTAACCTTGAATCGGGTAAATATACAACCAGCAATCAAACAAATGTAAATTTTTCTCTTATCTAACTTTTTATTGATCTGTCTATCATTTGTTGTATCTGTGTCTCTCCCTTCCGTCCTCTCTCTCTCCGTCTCTCTCTCCCTCAGCGCTCCAGCTAGGTTGTGTAAGAGTTGCTCTGGCAGGGAGGAGGGCTAGCTGACTGAAGAGCAGTCACCAGGCTGAAGTGGTGGAACTAACTTTACCTCGGCGCTGGGAAAAAATGAACAAAAGCAGAAATAGGCAAGTGCAGCTCACTGCAGCACAAGATGGGTGGAGTTTGACGTAGTTCAGCTCCACCTCTCTGGACCTGGTCCAGCTGACTGGGTTTCATGCTGACCAATCAAGCTGGTTATGGTATGGGTTATGGTAAGGTTTATGTGTTATGGTTGGGTTTAGGGGTTAAGGTTAGGGTGATGGTTAGGTTTAGGGGTTAAGGTTAGGGTGATGGTTAGGTTTAGGGGTTAAGGTTAGGGTGATGGTTAGGTTTAGGGGTTAAGGTTAGGGTGATGGTTAGGTTAAGGTGTTACGGTTTGTGTGATGGTTTAGGGGTTAAGGTTAGGGTTAAGGTTAGGGTGTTACGGTTTGTGTGATGGTTTAGGGGTTAAGGTTAGGGTGTTACGGTTTGTGTGATGGTTTAGGGGTTAAGGTTAGGGTTAAGGTTAGGGTGTTACGGTTTGTGTGATGGTTTAGGGGTTAAGGTTAGGGTTAAGGTTAAGGTGTTACGGTTTGTGTGATGGTTTAGGGGTTAAGGTTAAGGTTAAGGTGTTACGGTTTGTGTGATGGTTTAGGGGTTAAGGTTAGGG
>NC_140274.1:22684125-22687622 GCF_964030765.1 Micromesistius poutassou
TCACGTCCTCGAACTTGCGCGCCGGCACGGGCTGGCCCTGCCACAGCCGCTGGGCCACGTCGCCCGGGAAGATGGAGTACAGGAGGTCCACCGTCCGCCGCTTCTCCTCCTCCAGGGCCTGGTGGGTCTTCTCCAGCGTGGCCTGGAGGGGGCATGGGGGGGGGGGGGGGGGGGGCATGGGGGGGGTTAGTGGTGGTGGTGGTCGGTGAGGAAGGGCAGGTTAGTCCAGGTTGTTGTGGGCTTTTATTCCCAGCACCAAAGGTTTGGGGTTTGAATCCCAACGTCACTGGAGTCTAAAGGGCTGATTATGGTTCCACGTAGGCCTGGGCAATATGGCTGAAACACATATCATGATATAACTTGATCATATTGATCGATATCGATAACTATTGATAATTTAAATTACCTAAAAAGACTATGAATTACCATACTGGATTTAAACACTTCTGTTTAACTCTTAATACGACCTTCCACTGTTCTTCATTGATCAATACTCCAACGTCGACACAACAATGAAAAACACTAAAATATTGTAAATAAGTATGGAACCGTGTTTGTGTAACAAACCCAGCTGCTAGATTCGGTGGTCCAGTCTCTTATCGATATATATTGAACATGTTTTATATTGATATTGATCAAAAGTCTATCACGATACGATCATTTATTGTTTTATTGCCCAGGCCTAGTTCCACGTTCACGCAATGCAAGAGGGTAACGGACCCCTTACGTCCTTGCGGACCCTCCCTTGCGTCCACCACCAGGGCCTGACGTGCGCTTCCCAAAAATTGTAACCTTCCGTCGAGGCGATGCAGCAGCGAGGGCTGTGATTGGTCCGCTCACTAAAACCCGACGCAGAACCATAGAGGTTCAGGACTGCGTCAAAGCGTCTGCGGGGTCATCGGTTGCGTGAACGTGGAGCCATCATCAGCCCTTTACTGTGGGCATCTCTGGAGAGGAAAGCCGCCCTGCTCATTGGTGGATGTGTGTGTAAAAAGCTTTGGATAATAGCAGTGGATAAATGACTAAATCATACGGAGCAGCATATTGATCAGCTTTTATTTACATGTTGCAACACAAAGGGAATGCACATTTGTCCATAAAGGTTGGAGCCAGAGGTGGTGTGTGGACATTCCTCCTCCTGCTTTAAACTCGACACATCTTGAGTTGCAGAGGAAACAGATCCATTGTCCATTGTAGCCTGCAGCCTTTAATTGTAAATGTTGCTTATTGAAGAAAGCTGTTATGCTAAATATTGAGAAGGACGTTGCTGTTAGTTTTGTGCTTAACTATAACATTTCCTAGCCGCTGAATCGAGTCATTTCTGAAAATGACCTTTCTGGAATGGAAGCGGACGAGAGAGACTTCATAGCGTTTTCTGGAAACACCAGCAGAATTTGTTTGTTGTTTTTTCCGCATTCAAATCAAGGCACCAGGAGGTAAATAGGAATGAGATATTCATAATGTATTGTATTGACATAACAGGTTTGGTAGATTTAAAAGAAATAAACATGCTGCTGTTGTGGGTAAGCTGCTCTTAATCCAACGGGGTAAAGTGCTAGCAATGCGCTCCTCTATTTCTCAGCTTGAAGCAACAACAACAACAACAACAACAACCACATCTGCTAGAGGCTGTCTTCCTCGTCCGTTCTACGGCTCAACAGCTGCCCCGGCAGCAGAGCTGCAGCGCGGGACAGCTCCTCTCAGGCATCAGATCTCCATTATGTGGGACAAGACCTTTGGTTCCACTGCACTGTAAACAATGAGTGTTTCTGGCAGCTGATTCACTGCGGGTCTGCACACAGTAAATGTCACTGACTAATTCCCACCGTGGTGGAGAAAACTAAACGCAAAAAAAGGATCATGTCCAGCAGAAAGACAGGCAGACAGGCAGACTAGCCGACAGGCAGATAAACCAGACATCCAATAGACAGACGGACAGAACCACAGGCAGACAGACAGTGTGTGATCCTTTCACAAACCACAACTGGTTTCTTTATGTGCCTTTTTTCTAACCACTAACATCTCAACCCAATGCTGGCCCACTCCCTACAGCTCGTCATCCTTATTAATAGGGGTACTAATTAATAAGGTCTACCCGGACATTTACTCGATTTCGGATACGAACATTACACATTAAACGTATTATAAGTAACACCTGTACTATGCTGTACTTACAACACAATGCACACATAATGCAGTGAATGGACTGCATTCATACAGCTCTTCACTAACCAGCGGCCGCTCAAAGCGCTTCACAACATGCCTGATGCCATGCCATGCACCGCCTGACATTCACCCGTTCATCACACATTCACCCCCCGACGGCGGAGTCGACCCCTCAGGGCGACAGCCAGCGGGTCAGGAGCAGTCAGGGTGAGGGCATCTCTCTCAGGGACACCGCCACACTCCGCTAGGAGGAGGAGCCGGGGATCCAACCAGCGACCCTCCGGTGACCAGCCGACCCGCTCCACCTCCTGAGCCCCACGCCCTGACCCCCCCCCCCCCCCCCCCCAGGGCCCAGCCCCTCGGAGCCTGACCTTCAGCTTGTCCATCCTCTTCTTCAGGCCGTCCTGCGCCTTGGCCTGCTCCCCCACCAGGATGACGTCCCGCGTGGCGTCGTGGATGGGGATGTCCGACAGGTGGAGCCCGCGGCCCATCAGCTCCTCCAGCTTGTCCACGCGCGGCGAGCCCAGGAACATCAGGGAGCAGGACTCTGGGAGGTGGATCATCTGGCCCTTGAGCTCCATCACCTGCACCACCACCACCACCACACGGACAGGGGAGAAGGGTGGAGGGGTTATTCCTAGCTCCCTATTTAAGACTTTTTACATGCATGAATCTCTTTCCATTGGCGATACGTGAAGCGGTGAACGTTCAGAAGGAGAAGGCCCTGTGCGCCTCTCTCTGCGTGGACCAGCCAGTGGGAAGACGTTGTATCTGAACCAGGCCAGTTCTGCTGGGAAAAAGGAAGGACTTGACGTCTAAGTGGGTATAATGGTATTAACGTCTGCTCCTTCATATCTTATTAATTTGTACGTATATTTATGATTATCATTAACATGAGTTACTGGATGTGTTGGCTCCAGCTGGCTGCACTTCACTCCCCTGCCACCGGGGCCAGACATGAGTTCTGATTCTTACTCATCGTACCTTAAAGGGGATTGTACAAAACACTTCAATACAATTTGAAGAACACTAACTTATTCTAAATATCCTGTGTTTTTCTTCGATACATTTCGTTTTTTAATGTTTTTTTTCCCAGAAGCACGTGGTAGTGACGGAGCAAAAGGACACTTCTAACATTCAGGACCTTCGCATGCAATACATGAATGTATTGAGAAAGAGAGAGAGAGAGAGAGAGAGAGAGAGAGAAAGAGAGAGAGGGGGGAGAGAGAGAGAGAAGGGGGGGAGAGAGAGAGAGAGGGAGAGGGGGGGAGAGAGGGAAAGAGAGAGAGAGAGGGGGGGGAGAGAGAGGGGGAGGGGGGGAGAGAGAGAGA
>NC_140274.1:22692822-22712822 GCF_964030765.1 Micromesistius poutassou
AACAAAGACAGCGAGTGGGACAGGGTGTGACCGTCACAGAGACACTGGGCCGCTTCATCCCTTCATCAGAGCTGAACTGGTTTACTGTCGGATGATAACGTTATGACAACAGTCTCCGCCTCACACTGGTAACCGTGGTAACCTTCCACAGTGAACCCTAAGACTGTGATTGGTGGTCACTGGGATAAGGACAGTAGGACACGGCCGTTCAACCAGCACCGATTCTGTCCTCTAAAAATAAAACCTTTGTGCTCCCCCCCCCCCCCCCCCTACCGGCTTCTTCTTCCTGCGGCCCCCGTGGGGCTCCTGGGGGCCCGAGGGCCCGCTGACCGGCCACGCCCGGCCCGACGCGTCCGTCCTGAACAGCAGCACCTCCTCCTGCTGCTCCTCGGACCGCCCTGGAGGCTGAGAGACACACACACACACACACACACACACACACACACACACACGAGTTTTAAGGTGAGTGTCTGCAGAGAGAGATGGACGCCCTCAGGACGTCTCCAGTGCGTAATAAAGTGGATTTAGGGCGGCATGTGTTTGGATTATGGCTCAGATAAGAGGAATGGAGAGAGACGGACTTCTTAGAGAGAGAGCGAGAGTGTGTGTGTGTGTGTGTGTGTGTCTACCCCCTAACCATGTGGGGCTGAACACGTACAGTACATGAACTGGGTCTGAAAAGGTTCTCTCCATTTGTTAGTCTTCTTGATACATGAAAGAGTGTGGCTCCATTATTAGGTTTGGATAAATCAGATGCCAACATTTTCCAGAGGCCCAGAGGCCAAATATTTCCTCTTGGAGTTACATTCTTCCATCAACTGTGATGACATTAAGACGACCTCTGGGTTGATAGAGAAAGGGGAGTATATGTCAGAGACGTCATTTATCTTCATGCAGTCTGTGTACCTGGCTCGCTCTGGCGGCAATCGCCTGCTGCAGTCGGGCTGCGTGGTTTTCTTTGGCTTTACGAGCGAGCTCCATCTGGGATTTCAGCTTGTCCACCAGGGCCTTGAGGACGCAGACACAGAGACAGCCATAAACACATGCTCAAATAAAAACACTCCTCTTACTAAACGGAGCTGTCCGGTGCGTCCTAAAGAGAACGGCACTCTGCGACCACAGGAAGGAGACGCATGAACACGTGTCGTTCACTTCACAGCCTCACGCACGAAGCATGTTGTTAGCTTAGAACCTTTTTCAACACAAATACTAATGGTTCATTTGAGACAATTATTTGTAAAATGCCTTGATTGTAGTTTGAACGGCACCGCCTGCCATTTACTGGGAACAGCTTTTGTAGGATGTTCATCTTAAACACACGTTACAGAAGTTGTGTTTCAGAAATATGGAAATTGGTAAAAAAATAAAAAATAAAAAAAATCCCATGAAAATGACACTTCGTTATGGTGACACTGACTTTGGCCTAAAACGTTGGTCATAATATTTTTTTTTGATCAGGTGGGGTGCACTAGAGAAGCAGCTGAACAAAATGATCAGATGTTTTTCTAGGGGGGGGGGGGGGGGCGGGTCACCCTCGGGTGCTCCACCCACCTGGCGTTTCCCCTGTCACCCTAGGGTGCTCCACCACAGTCCCTCCAGTATGTGGGGAACACTGAACACATCACGGAGCGTTTTACTGGACGAAACTAACAAAAGACTAAAGCTTTTCCAAAAAAGTACTCAACATTTGTGTTAGTTAGTTCATAAACACAACTCTATCTACCACACTCTACTTGGCAAATCTGCAAAGAATAAATGGGTTTATTGCCCCACTTTAGCTCGTTAAGCATGATTTGAACTGAGTTTGACATACTGCTGGTCAGAGAGAGGACTGAGTAAAGGCTAGGGTGAATCGTCGAGGGATCTTAGTCACTACTACTACTAGTCACTACTTCAATAGCATGTACTGGTCCCTTTGGATTCCCTTTGGACAGAACTTTACAACCTTTTGGACCATCAAAAGCAGGTTTAGGTTACAACAAAACACAGCTTTTAAATGTCTACTGGGGATGAAATTCTTGCCATTAAAATTGACAACAGCATCACAGCAAACACTAGGAGTCCCTGATGAGTGCCGGTCTGTGCGTAAAAGACAGCACACGAGCATTCTCTGTTAAAGAATCCACATGGTGATCGCTGGGAGTGGAGTCTATGGATGGATAACAAATGAGGAGTCAAACATCCACTGGAGACGCCTCCTAGAAGAGCTTACAGCCTCCTCCTCTGCTGACGATGACTAACGGGAGTGGGATTAGAACGATTAGAACGGACACCGCGGCCATCAAGACACGTTCCACTAGTGGCTCATTTAAAGCCATTTGGATTCACACAAATGTGAAAGCCATGTTAAATAAAACATTTTATATATATTATAGAGTGACTAAATGTTATCATAAGAGAAGGAGATTATCCTGAAATTATTCTTAGTTTACGTCCTGAAGCCAGAAGAGCAGCGGTGATGGCCTGCTCCTCAGCCCTGTGAGACGGAGATTAACACCACCAGCGTCCCCGCAGCGTGGAGGCTGGAGGTGGGGGCTGGGGGTGGGGGCTGGAGGTGGGGGCTGGAGGTGGGGGCCGGAGGTGGGGGCTGGAGGTGGGGGCTGGAGGTGGGGGCTGGAGGTGGGGGCTGGGGGTCGGGGGCTGGAGGTGGGGGCTGGAGGTGGGGGCTGGAGGTGGGGGGCTGGAGGTGGGGGCTGGAGGTCGGGGCCGGAGGTGGGGGCTGGGGCTGGCGGTGGGGGCTGGAGGTGGGGGCTGGAGGTGGGGGCTGGAGGTGGGGGCTGGCGGTGGGGGCTGGAGGTGGGGGCTGGAGGTGGGGGCCGGCGGTGGGGGCTGGAGGTGGGGGCTGGAGGTGGGGGCTGGAGGTGGAGGCTGGAGGTGGGGGCTGGAGGTGGGGGCTGGCGGTGGGGGGTGGGGGTGGGGGCTGGGGGTCGGGGCCGGCGGTGGGACTCACGGCGTTCCCCAGGATCTCAGCCTTCACCAGCCTGGCTCCCAGCTTGTTCATCTCCTCGTCGGTGAGCAGTGGCAGCTCCTCCTCCTCCTCCTCCTCACTGTAGAGAAATGGATTTGTGTTGTAAATATCCAACCGTAGCCGTTTCATTTTGTAACAACCATTGTCCAGACTGTATCTTGTATGACGGAGGACAGCCCATGGCAGAGGGGGGGCTGCTGCGTGGTGTCACATCCTCCTATCTGTCCGGGGCACAGAGGGTGACTTCACCCCCTGTGTCTGACTCTGTTACAACAGCGCGCTGGTCCCTCTCTATTGTTTGCTAGGGTTCCCATTTAACTTCAGACTAAGATGACATCCCAGAGCATGTATGATTCCATGGGTCTTAGTCTCGGCATGTCTTTGTAAATTGCCTTACCTGTCATTTGTGTTGTTTGGTGTATCTGTGGGCTGTGACACGTCATGTGTCATGTGTGTGTACTTGAGTCTTTGCGTCCCTTTCACAGGGATGCTAAATGAATTTCCGTGCCCTACTGACAGATAAAGCCGTATGGTACGGTAGAGGTTCCCCGCTCCCTGCCTGAGCCCAGCCCGGGGAGCAGCAGGGCGGGGGGGGGGGGGGCATCGCTCTGCCCTCATGGCCTCACTCAGCCCTGGCTGAGAGACGGTAGGACTGGCCCTCCACGGCCCTCAGACCTTACCTAAACAACTTAGCCTAACGAGGCCTAACGAGGCCTAACGAGGCCTAACGAGGCGTAGCCAGCAGAGACTCTGGCTGCCCCCGGGCGACCGCCGCCACAGCAGGGAGGCAGCGGCAGAGACACCAGCCTGATGCACTCAGGGATGAATACAGCCCCCGACAACAACAACAACAACTGTAGGATCAACAACAACAACAACTGTAGGATCAACACCAACAACAACAACAACTGTAGGATCAACACCAACAACAACAACAACTGTAGGATCAACACCAACAACAACAACAACTGTAGGATCAACACCAACAACAACAACAACTGTAGGATCAACACCAACAACAACTGTAGGATCAACAACAACAACAACAACAACTGTAGGATCAACACCAACAACAACAACAACTGTAGGATCAACACCAACAACAACAACAACTGTAGGATCAACACCAACAACAACAACAACTGTAGGATCAACACCAACAACAACAACAACTGTAGGATCAACACCAACAACAACTGTAGGATCAACAACAACAACAACAACAACTGTAGGATCAACACCAACAACAACAACAACTGTAGGATCAACACCAACAACAACAACAACTGTAGGATCAACACCAACAACAACAACAACGGTAGGATCAACACCAACAACAACAACTGTAGGATCAACACCAACAACAACTGTAGGATCAACACCAACAACAACAACAACTGTAGGATCAACACCAACAACAACTGTAGGATCAACACCAACAACAACTGTAGGATCAACACCAACAACAACAACAACTGTAGGATCAACACCAACAACAACTGTAGGATCAACACCAACAACAACAACTGTAGGATCAACAACAACAACAACTGTAGGATCAACACCAACAACAACTGTAGGATCAACACCAACAACAACTGTAGGATCAACACCAAATACAACTGTAGGATCAACACCAACAACAACTGTAGGATCAACAACAACAACAACAACTGTAGGATCAACAACACCAACAGTGAACTGTAGGGCCGTATGCTGTTCTGTTGACAGCCACTGCGAGGGGGGGGGGGGTTAATGATGTTTACTGAACTGAGGGAACAGAACTGAATGTCTTCCTCGGCCCAGAGAGCGACCGCGGTCCATGAGCTACACAGCAGCTGTAAGGACTGAGGGGAGGAAGCCCCCTAACACACAGAACAGCCGGTAAGAACCACAGCGGCAGTCGGTAGACTGAGAGAAGGACAAGAAAAAGACGGGAAAGCAGCAGTTGGAGAACTGGAAAGGGCAAGCACAGAGTGAGTGAGTGAGTGAGTGAGTGAGTGAGTGAGTGAGTGAGTGAGTGAGTGAGTGAGTGAGTCAAGTTCAAGGTGTATACTTTAGGCACAATGGGAAAGGAGAATGAATAAAGCCATGGGTTCAACACAAACTAAACCAAGCCGCCCCTAGAGGGTCCCGTTGTGTCTCGGTTCAGCCCTGACCTTGAGGACGTGGCTGGGGCCTTGTTCCCATGGTGAGCCGTGGCCTCGGCGACCTTCTCCTCCTCCCCCTGGAGGGGTTCTGTCGGCGGGTCGGGGCCCCGGGCCGGGCCGCCCTCCCTCCCCGAGCGTGGCGCGGCGTGGCGCTGACGGACCGCCCCCCTCGGGGAGCCCTCGTCGTCGGAGCTGGGCCTCAGGAAGGCCTTGGAGAGGCGGGCCGGGCCGGGCCTGCGGGCTGAACGTGGGACAGTGGGCCGCGTTAAGCAGGGAAATACTGGACGCCTGAAACTCAACCTCCTCTACGATGGGGCGATATAAAGATGAATAAGGTTATCTCCAGATTAAGGCCAGTGAGTGTGAGGGCAGTGTGGAGGAAGTCGGTGGGTTTTGGATCCGGTTTGGGTCCGAGAAAGACTCTTGTTAGGGCGTACCGTCAGCGTAACGGCAGTCGTGCAAACTCGACATGCACCGAGTGGCGTCGCGTGGCAGAGAGGACAACACACGTCGTAGGATGTCACCTCGCTATTACCCCGTGTTCACTGTAACACGCCCCCAGTGGCTCACTACGGACGGCACCACCATGCGTGCCAATTCTGACATGTTCTAACCCTCTAACCCTAACCCTAACCCTAACCCTCTAACCCTAACCCTCTAACCCTCTAACCCTAACCCTCTAACCCTAACCCTAACCCTCTAACCCTAACCCTAACCCTCTAACCCTAACCCTCTAACCCTAACCATCTAACCCTCTAACCCTCTAACCCTAACCCTAACCCTCTAACCCTAACCCTCTAACCCTAACCCTAACCCTCTAACCCTAACCATCTAACCCTCTAACCCTCTAACCCTAACCCTCTAACCCTAACCCCCTAACCCTAACCCTAACCCTCTAACCCTAATCCTCTAACCCTAACCCTCTAACCCTAACCCTCTAACCCTAACCCTAACCCTAACCCTCTAACCCTAATCCTCTAACCCTAACCCTCTAACCCTAACCCTAACCCTCTAACCCTAACCCTCTAACCCTAACCCTAACCCTCTAACCCTAACCCTCTAACCCTAACCCTCTAACCCTAACCCTCTAACCCTCTAACCCTAACCCTCTAACCCTAATCCTCTAACCCTAACCCTCTAACCCTAACCCTCTAACCCTAATCCTCTAACCCTAACCCTCTAACCCTAACCCTAACCCTCTAACCCTAACCCTCTAACCCTAACCCTCTAACCCTAACCCTCTAACCCTAACACACAAAGCCTAACCCTCTAACCCTAACCCTCTAACCCTAACCCTCTAACCCTAACCCTCTAACCCTAACCCTCTAACCCTAACCCTAACCCTCTAACCCTAACCCTCTAACCCTAACACACAAAGCCTAACCAATATGCATCTTTGAAACTAACAGTTGTAGGAAGGAGGGGGCTAGGGGCGGATTACCGTGTTTAATAAATCCTAACAAAGACATTTCCAAAAAGGTAAAACCACTAAAGGTGACCCACCTCCACCTGCGTCCTCGTCGTCGGAGGGCTTGAGGAAGCGTCCCGTCAACGGGCCGCGGGGCGGGGGAGGGGAGTGGCGGCCGCGCCCGGGGGCGGAGTCAGCTCGGCAGGACGGACCGGCGTCACGCTGGGCTCTGTCAGAGCCTCCAGGCCGGCCCGCGTCCCTCTCCCGGGGCCCGTCTCTGTCTCCCTCTCGGTCCTGGTCTCTCCGTCTGTCGTTGGCTCTCTGCCTCTCTCCGGGTCGCTCCTCGTCGCGGTCGGGGCTCCTGCGTCTCCGCTCCCCGTCCCGCTGCCCTCCTCCTCCTCTGCTCCGCTCCCTGCTGCGTTCCCTCTCTCTGTAGCGACCGTCGCCCCCCTGGTCCCTGGGCGCGCCCCTTCTCTCCCACCGCCCGCCTCCATCTGCAGGAGCGGCGTCTCTCTCCCTCTCACTGCGGCCCCGGTCCTCTCTGCCCTCTCTGTCTCCCTCTCTGTCTCCCTCTCTGCCTCCCTCTCTGTCTCCCTCTCTGCCTCCCTCTCTGTCTCCCTCTCTGCCTCCCTCTCTGCCTCCCTCTCTGCCCTCTCTGTCTCCCTCTCTGCCTCCCTCTCTGCCTCCCTCTCTGCCTCCCTCTCTGCCTCCCTCTCTGTCCCCGTCTCCCCTCCTCCAGCTGTCCCTGTCTCCTCTCCTCCACCCCCCCCTCCCCCTGTTCGCCCCTCTCCGTGGAGCCCCGTAGGCCGCTTCTTCAGCCTCTGACAGACGCTTCTGGAACTCCTCCATGGACTATGGGGGCGGAGAAACAACAGCTCATTCATTTATTGACATTAATATCAAAATTAACAAGGCGTTGAAACGCAAATGCAGACGGGCTCTCGCTGATCGATTTGCACATAGATCTGCACATAGAAATCCTGCGAGAGGTTTTGCAGAGAAAGACAGGTATAGATAGGACATATATAGGGACACATCCCTATCTATTAATATAGGGACATAGGGACATATCCCTATCTATTAGGACATATATAGGGACATATCCCTATCTATTAGGACATATATAGGGACATATCCCTATCTATTAGGACATAGGGACATATCCCTATCTATTAGGACATATATAGGGACATATCCCTATCTATTAGGACATAGGGACATATCCCTATCTATTAGGGACATATCCCTATCTATTAGGGACATATCCCTATCTATTAGGGACATATCCCTATCTATTAGGGACATATATAGGGACATATCCCTATCTATTAGGACATAGGGACATATCCCTATCTATTAGGGACATATCCCTATCTATTAGGGACATAGGGACATATCCCTATCTATTAGGGACATAGGGACATATCCCTATCTATTAGGGACATATCCCTATCTATTAGGACATATAGGGACATATCCCTATCTATTAGGGACATAGGGACATATCCCTATCTATTAGGGACATAGGGACATATCCCTATCTATTAGGGACATATATAGGGACATATCCCTATCTATTAGGGACATATCCCTATCTATTAGGGACACAGGGACATATCCCTATCTATTAGGGACATATATAGGGACATATCCCTATCTATTAGGGACATATATAGGGACATATCCCTATCTATTAGGACATATATAGGGACATATATAGGGACATCCCTATCTATTAGGACATATATAGGGACATATCCCTATCTATTAGGACATATATAGGGACATATATAGGGACATATCCCTATCTATTAGGACATATATAGGGACATATCCCTATCTATTAGGACATATATAGGGACATATCCCTATCTATTAGGACATATAGGGACATATCCCTATCTATTAGGACATATAGGGACATATCCCTATCTATTAGGACATATAGGGATATATCCCTATCTATTAGGACATATAGGGACATATCCCTATCTATTAGGGACATATCCCTATCTATTAGGGACATAGGGACATATCCCTATCTATTAGGGAGATATCCCTATCTATTAGGGACATATCCCTATCTATTAGGGACATATCCCTATCTATTAGGGACATAGGGACATATCCCTATCTATTAGGGACATATCCCTATCTATTAGGGACATAGGGACATATCCCTATCTATTAGGGAGATATCCCTATCTATTAGGGACATATCCCTATCTATTGGCAAAAGTTTCCGAAGGATGCTTTCCAAATAACACAGACAAGGTGCACCGTATCTTGTGCGTAGCTCACTGCACTGTCAGCACTGCAGTGACAGCACAGCAGTGAAATGACAGTGACAGCATTCAGTAGAGCCCTTCAAAACCCACAGTGCTGGCTCCCGTGTGTGCATGTGTGTGTCAGAGAGATAGACAGGAGGAAGGAGCAGGTGAGCGTGGCAGAGCCATTGACAGAACTGAAACCCGTTTGCGCCAAAACTCTGTCAGAATTTGGCAAAGCCCGTTCAAGTGGATGACAAAATAAATATTCAGAGATCTATGTGTATGCATGTTTGACACATGTGACTATTTAAATCCTAGGCAAACGGTAAACCTGATTTAGTCTGTTTGATTGAAGGGGACAGCGCTCTTGACACATGTGTCTAAAAGCTCATGGACCCGCCATATGTAAGTGTCTGTCTGTCTGTCTGTCTGTCTGTCTGTCTGTGCGTGTGTGTGTGTGACACTCACCCCGTATCTCTGGGCCACTATCTCGTTGAGGCTGCAGTTGTCTCTGTCCGCCTGCTCCCTCATCCTCTGGTAGCTCTTCTTCAACCAGCTCAGACCTCCGTCGTTGACGGCAGACACTACACAAGGGAGGAGAGGAGACTCCTGAATTAAGACATGCACACATTTTCATTAATAGAAAAGTGTTTACATTATCCTTGATGTTACTGCCAGGACACAAATATGACTGAAAATAATGGTGATGCAAAGCGCGGTCACAATCTTTCTGCTTTACCACAATCCATATGTAAACAATCAACAGCACAGATGCACCAGACAACCAAAACAACAGAACGCGCTCAAGGAAAAGCGGGAAAATATCAGCAGTAAATCAGTAGAAGCCGTGAATCAGGGGGGGGGCGAGTCTCTGGACACACTGAAGGGCTTACTCATGTGTGGTACGGACTGAACGACGACCATCAGCCCTCGTATTAATCCTAGGTGGGCTCAGTGGAGAGCAAAGGACGACTAAAGGACGATGAAGATACGGGTGTTCGCTCTGCCCGAAATAACAGGGACGGCACACGGGACTGGACGTAAATACCCCCTTTAGGCTTTAGTTTGGACACGGCAGCTTCATCAAAGGGGAAGCACAGGACCCAGCATCAACTCTCTAGGGGAACACACACCGGTGGCTCGTTCCAGAAACATCCCCGTGATGCGTGCTCCTGATGGATGATGTCTAAATTAAATGAGGGATTGAACTGATCGATCGCGGTATCAAGCAGGAAACAACACAATTCATAAAAGCGAGGTAGAGTTCATGCATATGAATTGTACCCAGATAGTATCTGACATCAATTACAGTGACTACACCCGGCATCAATCAGTGACCGCGTTTAACGCCCAACAGGTAAATAGCAACGCAAACAACATGGTGGCCAAAGTGTAAATCACGCTGGCATTGCAGCCCATGTGGCCAAAATGTTGGATTAGGATATAATTATAATTCAAATCCGGATTAATCAAAAGTTGCTAAGCAACAGCCACAGCAAAAATGGCTGCTGTGGTGCAGACGATTGTAATATTTGGTTGCGCATCCCTGAGCCTCTAATGTGCTTTTGATGAACTGATATGAAGAGTCTTGGTTCAGTGTTCACAGCTGTCTGCTCACATCGTTATCAGATCACCAGAGGAAGAAACCTACAAGATAAAGACACAAGGTGAACCTTAGGCTCATTATTCTATAAATAAACCCTTTCCTTCCCCTGGAAATCCAGAGTTCTCGCGAGAGCACAATTTGAATTTGCTCAGCGAGTCACTCTGGGAACGAGTAATGTACTCATTCCCCTGCATCCGAACATTAACCAATCACGGTGTTAACCAATCACAGTGTTGACCAATCGGTGTGTCTGATATAGGCGGGCCAGAAGCGAGCTAATCAGATGACGACAGCGCTGCGAAGGACGCGTATGGGGCTCTGGATACGTCACCCCTTGTATTCTTCTGAGTGGTCGTAGTGTTATCCAATCGCGTGCAGTGATATTTTGAAATACATGCTTGTTGCCGCCCCTGGAGTCGGGCCGTTCTCATTCCCAGACCCTACAGCCCTCTAGACGTGGCTCTGGATCTCCAGGCTACCCTTTGCTTATTATTGCCTATAATTGTTTGACCTCTCTTATTATTTGTCCTCTCTGGTATGTTATGTTTCAGTCCGACCCATCAGACAGGTCTGGATGGATGGACAAGGCCAAACCCTTGTGTTGTTCAAGGGTAACGAGTTCTGATGTTTTCAACTACAAGCGCTGGGATCGGCCGAACAAAAGAAAGAAGCTGAGTGCAGCATTTTTTCTCAAGACAGCCGCGTACGGCCTCTCCTCGTGGGGAACAACTGAAAAAAGACCTGGAACGCACAGAACAACGATATGTGGACACTGGCCCTTCTTCTGCCAGACAACTCTACCAACGTTAAACAGCTCCGTAAGGACGGAGGGTTGGTGTCTCTCTATCCTGAATCCAGCCGTCCTCAAACCCTTACTCAGTGATTCACTTCAGCTCAATGAATCAATCTTTATTCCGGACACAACGATGGTCCATAGTAGAAAAATACATACAAAGACATAAAATTATAAATATGTTAAGAGTTAGAGGCAAATCTCAAAGACCAGTGACAATAACAGTAAGGATTATCCTATTTATTCCATTATTTTAATTCAAAAGCAATTCACCCTTTCGTGGTTTCTATTCTTGCTTTAGTAATGCCAAGTGATTTCAGCTCCTATCATAGGATCCCGCTCCAGTTACGTTGTGTTTATATTGAAAAATGCCTACATGAGTCACTTTTGGAAGATTTTGTGAGCCAATTCCCCACACTTAAAATTCCAACCTTATGAGAGATACTATTAACATCACTCACGACTTCAGCAGAAAGCCATAACATTACAACATATCACTTTAATGGCAGAAACAGCCTTGAAATAAAATGCACAGGGTGTGCATCATCATCATCACAACACACACAAAGCCCAATGAAATACATTTCACAGTTCACCTTCCTTTGTACAAGCTTAACATGAATCAAACGACTGCACTACAGTTTCTAAGCTAATAACATAAAACACATCTCAGGATTGTGATTAGGCCTGGGCAATAAAACAATAAATGATCGTATTGTGATAGACTTTTGATCAATATAATATAAAACATGATCAATATATATCGATAAGAGACTGGACCACCGAATCTCGCAGCTTGGTTTGTTACACAAACACGGTTCCATACTTATTTACAATATCTGAGTGTTTATCATTGTTGTATCGACATTGGAGTATTGATCAATGAAGAACAGTGGAAGGTCGTATTAAGTGTTAAACAGAAGTGTTTAAATCCACCATGGTAATTCCTAGTCTTTTTAGGGCATTCAAATTATCAATAATTATCAATAAGTTGATCGCCCCGGCCAGTGATCAACATGATATCATTACATGTAATCTATGCATATGTTTGTCCACATGACAAACATATGCATAGATTTTGTTGGTTCTGATCATAATGTGTTCATGTCGTTCTGATCATAATGTGTTCATGTTGTTCTGATCATAATGTGTTCATGTTGTTCTGATCATAATGTGTTCATGTTGTTCTGATCATAATGTGTTCATGTTGTTCTGATCATAATGTGTTCATGTTGTTCTGATCATAATGTGTTCATGTTGTTCTGATCATAATGTGTTCATGTTGTTCTGATCATAATGTGTTCATGTCGTTCTGATGATAATGTGTTCTGGGTGGACTGCCACCATTACCTCTTTTGGGCTCAGCGACAGCGACGGCGTTCTTCTCTGGGGGCAAACCGCTCCCTCCGTCCTTCCAGAAGGGGTTCAGCTCCAACCTGTGCAGACCAGCCTGGAGACAACAGGAACCTCGTTTCAACCGTTCTATGCAAGCCACAACATAGACGATGGTGATGACAATGAACATTAAAAACACACAGTTGGCCACCTTGGTTTCAATTATACACTCAGTTTACATTTTGTACCTCTGGAGCTTTAGATCACACACACACACACACACACACACACACACACACACACACACACACACACACACACACACACACACACACACACACACACACACACACACACCTGTTCGATAGCCTCTGCTTTGGCTTTCTCCTCCCCTTTCAGCCGGTCTTTCTCAGCTCTCCTCTCTGCTGTCGACGTGGTTTTCATTGCCAGGAAGTCGAAGGTCATCCACTCGTCTCGCTGCGGAGAGAAGCAATGGACAGAGAAGGTACAACCACACCACGCGTCAGTCTTCTTCTTGGGCATTCTTTGCGTTCTTCTCAAACCCAATGACCCATCTGCTTCCTGCTTCCCAATATGAACTACTGGGGAACGTACAACTTTTTTGGCCCATCCTTCATGACACTGAGGTATCAACTATTGTACACATAGTGACATTTAAAACGGGACTTCTTTGTGTACGTATCTGCAGCCAGGTGGAGAGCGTTACCTGGGCGTCCGGGGCTGGACTCTGGCTGCTCTCTGCAGCCTTGGCCTCAGCAGGAACCTTCCAGCCTTTGACCGTCTGTGGCTGTGCCTCCACCCACTCCTCCTCCGAGTCCTTCAGAGCGATTAGAAGATACAGACAGAGGGTGAGTTATAGCTTCACGGAGAAAAGAAAACACATCTTGAATGGCTTCAATATGTTTTCATGAATACATTAATAAGTGAACATTTAGTTGGAGCAAAAATGACAAGTGAAATAAAAAAATTGAAATATATTTCTCCCTCGTTTTCTTTATCATTACCGCCATTGGAGAAAACCTGGTTGCATGTTGTGCTGTTGGCAAGCATCAGTAATAATAATAATAATAATGATAATAATAATAATATACCTGAGAGCTGTCACTGCAGCCATCGCCCACCCCCTTCTCCTTCCTGTCTCTCTTCTTCTTCTTCTCCTTCTTGGCCTTTTTAGACTTCTTCTCTTTCTTCCTCTTCTTGCTCTTGACGGAGTCTTCCTGTTGATTGGTCAGAAAAAACAAAGTGTGTTTTTAGTTCATCTCAAAACGAGCCAACGCCAGCCGGTATAGAAAAAGATGTCCATTAAAGCAGCCTGGTTATTGTAGGTTAGTGTCATAACCAACCCGTCCACAGACCTGCTGTATCTGTTGTCATTAAAGCGGCCTGGTTATTGTAGGTTAGTAGTGACCTGCTGTATCTGCTGTCATTAAAGCAGCCTGGTTATTAGTTAGTAGTAGTTAGTAGGTTAGTAGTGACCTGCTGTATCTGCTGTCATTAAAGCAGCCTGGTTATTATAAGTCCTATATATATATATATCATTATGTTATTGTAGGTTAGTAGTGACCTGCTGTATCTGCTGTCATTAAAGCAGCCTGTTATTAGTTAGTAGTAGTTAGTAGGTTAGTAGTGACCTGCTGTATCTGCTGTCATTAAAGCAGCCTGTTATTAGTTAGTAGTAGTTAGTAGGTTAGTAGTGACCTGCTGTATCTGCTGTCATTAAAGCAGCCTGGTTATTAGTTAGTAGTAGTTAGTAGGTTAGTAGTGACCTGCTGTATCTCCTGTCATTAAAGCAGCTGGTTATTAGTTAGTAGTAGTTAGTAGGTTAGTAGTGACCTGCTGTCATTAAAGCGGCTGGTTATTAGTTAGTAGTAGTTAGTAGGTTAGTAGTGACCTGCTGTATCTGCTGTCATTAAAGCGGCTGGTTATTAGTTAGTAGTAGTTAGTAGGTTAGTAGTGACCTGCTGTATCTGCTGTCATTAAAGCAGCCTGTTATTAGTTAGTAGTAGTTAGTAGGTTAGTAGTGACCTGCTGTATCTGCTGTCATTAAAGCAGCCTGGTTATTAGTTAGTAGTAGTTAGTAGGTTAGTAGTGACCTGCTGTATCTGCTGTCATTAAAGCAGCCTGGTTATTAGTTAGTAGTAGTTAGTAGGTTAGTAGTGACCTGCTGTATCTGCTGCAGGCGCTGGTCCAGCTCAGGGAGCATCCAGGTGTCCTCTCCTCTCAGCTTCTTCTGCTCCTTCTTCTTCTCCTCCCTCTCATAGCACTGCTTGGCCTTCACACACGATAAACAAACCGCATAGCGGTGAAAGGCATCAACTTGCAAATATTTGGAAAATTGCGAAATTCATTTAATTCCTACGAAATGAAATGAATGAATGTGAGCAAGCATTGATGTATAATGGGCTTAAACTAATGAAAGTGTTCATACAAAAAACATAACATCTAACGAATGCACAAGGGGCCAACATGATGTAGGGTGACTCTGGACACATAATATAATAATAATAATGATAATATTATAATAATGCAGGACTACCAATCCTAATGCTGCATCAGAATCAGCAGTGGCCTGGTCTGAATGAATCCTTTTGCGCGACACTACAGACTATAACTTATACTTAACTTATAACTACTTATGATCATAATCATAGCATCGACCTCCTTTAATCCTTTTAATAATAATAATAATATTAAGGCACCAGGCGAATGCTAACTGCTGTTAGCGGTTAGCATCCGTTTACATGATGGTCTTAACCAACACACCACAGCGTGTCACCCCGGAGTGTGTCACTCTAGTGTCTCACTCCGTGTCACACTCCGGGGTGCAGCTCGAGGACCTGGTCCTCTCTGACCTTCTCCACCGCCTCTCGACGAGCTCTCCTCTTGTTCTCTTTTCTGTCTTCGATCGAAGTCTCGCTTTCGAAACTCGCTCCGAAGGCGGCCATGGTGCTGTCGTAAAGGTGTTTTCATGGGTGTCGTAAATGTGTTTTCATAGGTGTCGTAAATAGTTTACCCCAACTTGCGACTGTGTCGAGTAGGGAGGGCGAGACGTCAACGTCGCCGCCATATTGGAGAGGTACACTGGCCCGTAAACCAAATACAAGTAAACGGGGGAGCTGCGGGTTTTCTGGATAAAAAGCAATGTAACGCGTATATTTCTTAACCCATTTAAAGTAGACATTTCTCAATGTGACAACCATTTCGTATCACTTTTATGAGTTGCTTTATACATATATACAGCCTGCATGAAATAACAAGGGCACGGGCAAAGTATCCAGCATGCGCTTTTTGTAGTCAAGTAAATTGTGAAATAGTTAAGCAACAATAAAATATACGTTTACAGCTTGCTATTTTACATGTTCTAAATCATGCAATTGAATGTAGAAACGGGCTACCTGCATGGTTTTGCATTACTTTATACACCTGCACAAATGTAGGGCATTGCGGTCCACTTCTTGAATTACAATAAATGAAATATACACTTTGGACCACACTTTCAGCTATTAATCAGTCAACTGTTCCCCCCTATCCAACCTCAGCAAATCATCCCTCCCACAAACGTGACACTTTGGCCCTGATTCAGACTGCGGGCTCTGAACACGACCTAGTGAACGTATTCCAGAAGATGTGGGAGGCTGGGCTAGGATAGGGAGACGGGGGGGGGGGAAGCAGAAGTAAAGTAGAGCGAGGATTCATGGTGTTGAACTGCACGAGGACACAGGGAGAGGAATCTTAATCTGATCTAAGGCCGTTGAGTTACCGTCCACCGTCTCTTTCTCTGTACGCGGGCCGGAGCAGGAGGGGAGATTGTCCCGGAAGACGTCCAATTCAGGCTGTCAGGGCTTTGATTGGTCTGGTGTTGACCAGCAGATGCTGGACCAGACAAGCAGCAGCACAGCCCCGTTTGAGCCATAGGACGCCTTCCACCACGGGGGAACTAAAACAATAAAATGAACTCAGTTCAACTTTGAGAGCTTGCAATTTGTCAAAATGTTCCGGGAGACGCAAAGTTCCACTGAGCAGCGCACTAAATTAAAACACGTGGCAACAATTATTCGCTGACACCGATTATCTCGGTCTGCTCTTCCTGGCTAATCTAAATATAGGGAGTTTGGCTCCCACCGTGGAAACTGCCTGTTGGCCCGCGTGACCCCAGCAGAGGAACTAAGAGTACGAAGAGCACTGCAGACAACAGAGAACAACATTTATTAGATACGGTTCACATCGTTTTAACATAATAACATGTTTAGGATCAGTCAGCCACATATGTGCTGGAGGATTGTTAACAATAGTTATGCCACGTAAAACTGCGGCACATGGCACATCTGATGAAAGCTTCATGTGTTGAGTGCGTAGGGGGTCAACAGACGTTTGTTGGGCAGCGGCTCTTCTTGTGTTCATCTGGTCAGTCTTTCACCAGTATCACACACCAGTTGCCCTGGTCATGGTAGCTGGTCTGAACTTTGACCCCAGCCACCTGACCGCACAGCTCCTCAACCTCTCCCTGCTGGAAGACGTGGTAATAGCGGTGGAAAACCGCCACCGCCGCCGCCGCCGCCACCGCCGCCGCCGCGCCGGCCTCAGGGAGCGCGGCGGTGGGAGCGGCGTCAGAGCCGGGACGGGGTTCATCGCCAGCCTCCGCAGCGGAGGACGGCGGGCCGGACCCCAGAGCAGCAGGAGGGCCCCGGGCCCCCGTGGAGTCTGGCTGCGCGCTCCGTTGAGTGGAACCAGACGGTTCAGTCCTGCCGTCTGACGGGGGCCCGACAGACGGCCGGGTGTGTGGGGCGACGGAGGGCTTATCTCCGGGAGCAGCTGGGGCCCCGTCTCTCATCTGGTCACGGCTCCCAGCTCCTCTCCTGCACTTCCTGCCCTTCCCCGCCGCGCCCGCCGCGTCCTTCAGGTGCCAGGGGACCAGCAGGTCCTGGGAGTTGAACGCCGTGCGGTTGGTGTGGACGCTCAGTTTCCCATGGTGCACCTGGTCCCGGCCTGGCCTCTGACCTCCGGGGCCGCTGACCTCGGTGACGCCTGCGTCGCCGTGGCGACTCACAGTCCTCCGGGGTGATGCGCTGCCCTCCGATTGGCCCTCTGCGGTGCCGTGGCTTCCGGAGGGTTCCCTGCTCTGGTCCTTGAGGTACTTTGACCTCTGCCGGTCGTACTCCTGCTCCAGGGCCCAGACGTAGACGAGGGCGCGGCCGCCGGGCTTCAGCAGCCTCACCAGCTCCCCGACCGCCGCCAGGCGCCGCTCCTAACACACACACACACACACACACACACACACACACACACACACACACACACACACACACACACACACACACACACACACACACACACACACACACACACTTCATGATGTCAGCCAAGGTTTATTTTGAGCGTGTACTTTGACCAAAAACACAATTCACTTCCTTTAGTGTGTGTGTCTTTCTTTGTAGTGTTGCGTCTGCTTACCGGTGTGGAGAAGTGGTGTATGACAGCGATAGATATGCAGGCGTCACAGGAGGCAGTGCGCATGGGGACGTCGAGGGCATCCGAAACGAAGGCCTGAAAGCCCCTCTGGGTACAGATGTGGACCAGAGCGCTGCTACGGTCACAGCCCAACTGTACACAGAGACATGAGGAAACATGTGGCGAGGAGAATGACAAGAGGAGGAGGGCAGGGTGGATGGAGTCTATCAAACAAACAGAGTCTATCAGACCCTGACATCTGGTTCATGACCCAAAGCCCAGAATGCACCGTGCCGGGCCTGCTGCTCTCTGAGGCAGCGCGGCCATGATGAAGCAGTTCAGCGACGGCGCAGATTAAAATAATAAACACATGATCACCACTCAGCCACCGTCTCTGCGTTCTAACACACAGCCGTCCCGCCGGCCGGCGTCAGGGAGCCACTCACCGCCACTACGTCCGGGTTGACGCCCAGGTACTTCCCGTTGCCGCAGCCGACGTCCGCCAGCACGGCGCCGGGCGCCAGCGAGGACAGGAAGTCGCACACGCGCGGCCAGGGCGAGTGGCGTGTGCCGCTGAAGTGGGGGGCGATGGCGTCGTACACGCGGTGCACGTACTCCCACTCCAGGCGGGCCGCGTCGCCGTGGCAACGCGGGAGGGAGGGCGGCGAGGGCGGCGGGGGGGCCGAGGGGGGCGGGGCGCCCTGGCTGTCACACGCCGAGGGGAACGCTGAGGAGGGAGGGAGGGAGGGAGGGATGTGTGAGACGCACCACACTGACGTACAGGGTGAGGTGACCCCTGACACATGACCTGATGACACACTAGACGTCGGGGGGGGGGGGGGGGCTACGACCATTTATCAATCACTGGAAGGAGAGGAAACATCGTTACAGACACGTTACTCCATTACTCAGAGGCTCGGACACTTTGTCACTGTGAGTTGACAGGACGTGGATATGGGCTCTGAGAGCTTCAGACAGCTGGATAAACCAACACCATGTGGAGATGTCATTGGTCGTAGGGAACGTAGCAGGTAGCAGTTCTTATAGTTTATCCTCACCAGGGTCTGTGCTGTGTTACTAGGGATCGTATCGACCGATATCATTTTTGAGGGCCGATACGATACAGATTTTTTTTCCCCATCAGCCCTAGCCGCTGACCGATACGCCAATACCGATTTTCTTGAGCTGATATTTGGAGCAGATGCTGCTTCTGCTCCCTCAATTGACATCATAACAGTTACACAATGATGATAACACAACAGTTACACAATGATGATAACACATGTTACAAGTCTCAATGGAAGAACGGAACATTTGAACTGTCTGCAAATCATGGTGGGAAAAAAAAGAGAAAAAATTAAATAAATATCGTGAAAAAAAAATCGGCTGATGGCGATACACGGAAAGAACGCAAATACGGGGCGATAACATCGGTGGGTCACTGTGTGTTACCATGGAGGCTGTGTGTGCGGCGGGGGGGGGGGGGGGGGGGGGGCTTACCACATCGGCATGGCGACGGCCTGATGCTGCGGAAGGTGAACGAGGTGCGGGTTCCCCTCCTGCTCAGGGTGAGGGGGGTCCCCAGGTCAGGGGTCATCACTGCGGGGGGGTCAGGGGTCACCAATGCGGGGGGGTCAGGGGTCATCACTGCGGGGGGGTCAGGGGTCACCACTGCGGGGGGGTCAGGGGTCATCACTGCGGGGGGGTCAGGGGTCACCACTGCGGGGGGGTCAGGGCTGCGGGCAGGCACCAGGTCAAACTTCCTGGGCGTGATCCTGTAGAGAGGATGAGCGATGGGAAGGAGGACGGAGGAATGTTAAGACTGAACGGAATCCAGACGAGAGCATTGCTTCATCTGGTGGACGCTTATGTCCTCACAAATAAATTATAGCCCATTTGGCCCATAAAAAAGGAAATGCACGTGGAAATCTTTCAAAGACGTTAATAAACACTGGAAGGAAACATTCTAACCTCATTCTTTCTATTAATCCATACAGCCCA